>NW_027210721.1:840000-952500 GCF_029030835.1 Brachyistius frenatus
AGCCTTGTGAATAGGTGTTAATTTTATTCCACTCAACAATGTGATACACACACACACACACACACACACACACACACACACACACACACACACACACACACACACACACACACACACACACACACACACACACACACACACACGGCCATGCCCAGGATTTTTGACTCTTATTTGTTCGAGATGTTTGAGAAATCTTCCAGTCAAGTGTTTTTTTGTTTTTGCTTTGTTATGACGTGTGTCTCCTTCTGGAATAATGAACGACTTTACTCACGTTATGAATATACCAGAAGCAGTGTTTTTTAAAAAAAATATTATGCTGCATTATTTATTACGGGGGAGAAAATGTCATGTCCTCAGTCAACAAGAGAGCATTCAGTCTGAGAGGTCTTGTCCTCCATGAACGGCCAACATGCAGCTTTCCTGTTTAGTTGGTGGCTCTTTGTGTGGAGGATTATTCAGCGGAGTACGACTGGAGTCAGAGCTGTAACACCTCGCCGCGAGAGGCTGATCACACTGATGGTAATGAAGTCGCTGTGGAAAGCAAGTACAGAAACAGCCCGACTATCATAGTGTGTTTGCTGCAGCGTGTTTCTGCTGTAGGTTGTTCTGATTCTCCGTCCATCTAACTGGTACCAGTCAACAGAGGCTGCAGGTCTCATGGTCTGTTCAGGAGGCTTTCTGTTTACCTTCCTCTTCGTAATGCAGCATCAAGCAGGAAAAGGCAGACGCGCAGTGGAAGATAGGCAATTACTGAGACTAAATGGAAAGCAGGGAGACAGACAAAGAAATGCTGAGACAGCCCACCACAGACAGACAGACAGACAGACAGACAGACAGACAGGTGAGCGGAGCAGCCACGGTATGGCTGTGTTTGCACCACTGCTCCTCTGATCTAAATTTCATGAGACTATTAAAAACAGGGAGGGATGGGGAGAATCGTGCTCTCTCCACGTCCAGCCTCTTCTCCTCCCTGCTGTCAAGTAACGACGAAGGGGGAGCGCGAGCCAGTGTGGCGGCCATGCTTGTCTCCAGCACAATGGGCTGGTGGGGTTGAGGGCTGGAAATGAATAAGCTGAAGCCTGTAATGAGTTGGCGTGTCGGCCATAAGCTCCGCTCCTGAGGCAGGAGATGTACTTCCTTAACAGCGTGGGAGAGTAAATATGGCTTTCTAATGGGCCCTCATCGTGTGTTTTTCTTTTTAAAAAGCTTGTTTTTTTGTGGTTTTGTTGAGAGAACCATTTTGTGATGTCCGTACGCAGCGCTGCCTGAAAGGGTCACGCTGATGATGATGATGATGATGATGATGATGATGATGATGATGATGATGGTGGTGGTGGTGGTGGGTTGGTGTCGACAGCGATTGTATATATGATTCAGAGTCGTGTGTGTGTTGGAAGAGGGGTGTGTGTGTGTGTGTGTGTGCTCTCTTTTGGTTGCCATAGCAACCCAGTCATTTTCTTTTCCCCCCAGCTACATCTCCTATCATTTTAATTCATGCATTCATATCTTTTATTTATTTTTTCTGTGGAAATGCGAGCGAGCGAGCGGAGCGGCTTTTTGGGCATCCATCGCACTGGATATGGAAATGAATACAAACATGACATCAGCGGTGCCGAGCAGCAGCTCACCAGTCACACGCGCTAATTGTTACAAATGTTGTTCCTCACTCAGAAGAGGCTGAGTGAGTTTCCTGTGATGTATAGTTAAAACATTTCATCACCAGCTGAACGTTGGCTAATTGAGGCGCAGAGAGCAGATGTTGTTGCGCTGGATTCCTCAGCAGCACGGTTAAACAGTGTGTAAAGGCATGTGGACTTATTGAAGCGCTGTCTGTGTATTTTAATGTTCAGCAGCAATACGTTTCCTCTCACGGCGCTCGGTGTTGTCTTCTGTCTGCCGTGTTGGATGTTTGTCCTTGACGTGCAGCCTCGTGTGTTTGTCCGAGGGCGCTCGGTGGTGCAGTCAGCGGTGTTCGTTTCATATCGCACACATTTCCATTAGGAAGCAAATTCAGGACAAAATGAAATGAAGGAGCAGCGGGTCATTATGGGCCGATGTGCAACTGAGAGTTGATACTCAGTAAAATAAGATGCAATTATTGAGGTTGTAATTAAATCATTTTACCAAAAAAACAATAAATATATTTTTCTTTTTTAATATTATTTCAAATTGAAGAGCAAATTTTGGCTGTTTTAAAAAAAAAAATTTTTTAGTTTTAATGGCGCGATAATTTATTTAAGACTTAATGAGTGGATTAATAAATAATAGAAATAATAGTTTTTTGCATCACTGTATATAACCATGGTTTTCTGCATCTGTATGCCTCTTCATGGAGATCAATGACTCTTTGATTTGTATTTATGTAGATGGAAGATGGCCAGACGCTGTTTGACTACAACGTGGGTCTCAATGACATCGTTCAGCTGCTGATCCGCTCCCAGACCGACCCTCCGGACAGCCCCGCCCCCAAGGACTCCTCCGCTGTCGCCTGCAGTTCTGCTCCTCCGCCCGACTCCAGGCCTGAAAGCCACAACTCCCCGGCTCCCGTCTCCCCGGCTGCTATGGAAACCCCAACCAGTATAGACAATGAAAACAGCAGCGTCACCACCAGCACCGTTAACGAAACAAAGCCAGACACCAGCGCCACCAGTAACTCAACCAAAAACGGGGTCAAGTCCTCCTCCAGTCCAGCACAGGACGCCCAGCCGCCCACGTCCAGCAGGAACGCGCTCGTCGACCCGGGGATCGGCGCGTACAAGGTGAGCACAGGACCGGAGATACTCTGGAACTATTTGCACATTTTAGCACCAAACTGTCTGTTCCAGCTCTGAGGATTTAATGCTCCAGATATTCTTGGGTTGGGCGCTTTTATTTGTTTGGATGTCAAACCAAATTACCGACCAAATTTATCTCTGCTGCAGAAAACTTCCGATGACCTTGTGAAGATGAAGTAGTCTGAAGCATTGAATGTTGAAAAGTGAACTGCCGGTCATGTAATTTACTTTTTGCTTTTCTAGGTAGATTTTCCACCCCAATATACTTTCAGAAATGTCAATACTATGCAGAAGTTTCTAATAATGACAAACATGACATTAGTGGTTTCTGATCTTCCTGCTTCATTGTGATGATTTTTGTGTTTGAGCTTCTCTGGTGAAGCAGCGTTGTGTGTTGGTGCCGAATTCATCTCCGTTCTCACTATTTAAGTGTTCTGTCTGCAGATCTGATATCCTGAATGCTTTTAATTTGTAAGGGCCGATGACACGCCCCTACAAGAGAGGAGCTGACGGTGCCTGCAAGGCACATTTCAAACCACACTTAAGAAACAGGTCTATACAACTGTGTGACAAACCAATTTGCTGCTTCTCTATAAACTGAGTCTGCTGTGTTCTGTTGAACTCTGACCCACATCCTTGTTAATTAAATGTGTGGGACTGGACTCTGTTTGATGCTTAAAGTCCGATCCAGTTGGAAACGTTTACTGGATATCAAAGACTCGTGTTTTTACGGAGTTTATGTATTCATCACAGACTCTGTATTCGCAAAGGAATATCGGTGAAAGGGATGCGGCTGATTTCAAAAATGCTTCTCAATCAGTTGTGCCAACTATCGTTTGACCTCTAATATCATGAATTATTAAAAGTATTACTGGTAGATTTTTGTATGTCTCAACATATTTTCTCCAAATTGCTGATATTTCTCCCATTACATGAGTTTTTTAACGGGTTCATCTCCCAGGAGGATGTCGGTAATAGTTCATGTATGTGGAACAAATCGCTTTGCAGAGACAGAAATACTTCAACTTTTTAACTTTTTGAGGCGTCGCAGTTTGTTTCTGACGGCAGATTTTGGTGCAGAAGAGAGCCGGCGTTATTTGTGTCTTTGTGTCTCCTCAGATTAACGAGCTGGTGGACTGCAGAGACGTCAGCATCGGCGCCTGGTTTGAGGCCTGCATCGAAAATGTGACACGCGCTCCCAAAGGACAGATCACGCCCACCAAGGGCAAAGTGGGCCGGCCTCCGAAAAGGACTAACGGAAAGCTGGAGGCCGAGCAGGGACCGGCCCACGGCCAGCCTCAGACCACAGACAGTAGCAGGAATAACGTTGTGTTAAACTCTGAGAGTAACGGAGCCTCCACCTCTCAGACGGACTCTACGGCAGCACCGGAGACCAAGGACAGAGAAGAGGACGTCCTTTACCACATTAAATATGAAGAGTAAGTAGCGGCTCGCTGTGCTGAGCAACGTCGCTGCTGGGTTTGGTTTGGTTTGGTTTGGTTTGGTCGCGCTGATAACAAACACATCAGCCTGATTTTAAGAGCAGAGAATTCCAGCAGATATCTGCAGAGAAAAGACGTCAGATGTTAAAATGCTGCTGAGGATCAGAATGTTGCACCTTAAACAAGAGATCGAGAACTATGAGTGTGTTTCCTCTTGTTAGTTACAGATACACAAATACACGGCGTGTGTGTGTGTGTGTGTGTGTGTGTGTGTGTGTGTGTGTGTGTGTGTGTGTGTGTGTGTGTGTGTGTGTGTGTGTGTGTGTGTGTGTGTGTGTGTGTGTGTGTGTGTGTGTGTGTGTGTGTGTGTCTGTGTCTGTGTGTGTGTTGTACTAGTGTCTGTCTGTCTGTGTGTGTGTGTGTCTGTGTTGTACTAGTGTCTGTGTGTGTTGTACTAGTGTCTGTCTGTGTGTGTGTGTGTGTATGTGTGTGTGTATGTGTTGTACTGTGTGTGTGTGTGTGTGTGTGTGTGTGTGTGTGTGTGTGTGTGTGTGTGTGTGTGTGTTGTACTAGTGTCTGTGTGTGTGTGTGTGTGTGTGTGTGTGTGTGTGTGTGTGTGTGTGTGTGTGTGTGTGTGTGTGTGTTGTACTAGTGTCTGTGTGTGTGTGTGTGTGTGTGTGTGTGTGTGTGTGTGTGTGTGTGTGTGTGTGTGTGTGTGTGTGTGTGTGTGTGTGTGTGTGTGTGTGTGTGTGTGTGTGTGAGCGAGCATCAGTAACAGCGTTTCGGCTGGTCGGGAATTGCTTCCTTCTTCCTCCTGGCAGTCCTGAAGATGGAGAAAGCGGGTTTGTGTGGTTGATGTTACAATTTGGACTCAATCTCTCGCGTCCCCCCCTTTTTTTTTTTTTTCCCCAGCAAATTCATTCAGAAGCCGACGTTTCCATGGTAACTCACGAGTTCTCGGGAGCATTACTTCTTTGCTTGCCTCCTTCAGCTTTGTCTGTAATTGCTGTGAACATGCCACCGGTGAGACGCAGCCTCCTCCTCGCCGTGTCGGCCGTAGTGTGCATATGTGCTTCTATCAGGGGATGTTGTTAAGCCAGAGAATCGACATCGAGGTTTGTCGAGCAATCGTCGGGTGTTTTCTTTTATGCAGACTTCATTCCCATCTGACGCCCCTCCATCTTCCCAATCGCTGCGATTCTGTTTCGATTTATTGTTCCATCGTTTCCAACGAGACAGGAGAGTTCTCGCGGGGACCATCCAATAATAAGATACTAAATTAAACTAAAATATATCAAATTCATTTATCTGTTTATTCAGTTTAAGTCTCATGTTCCTCATCTTCTTTATTTCATTGGTGACAGAGAGACAGAAGAGAGAAACAGAAAAGGTCCCACGCCAGCTTTAAACCCAGAACGTCACAGTAATATGTGATTTGCGTCTTCACCAACTGAGCCAAGAATACGATCCCAGTTGGCGTTTCCCCGAGAAGCCGCAGCAACAAACGCAGGAGATGGAAACTGTCAGCTTTTGGTTTCAGTAGCAGCTCCTCTAATATTCTCTCTAATATTCTCTCTAATATTCTCTCTAATATTCTCTCCTCCCTCCTGATACGAGCGGCGAACACCTCTCTCCGTCCCGAGCGCCATTCCAGGTTTCTACCATCATCATTTTGTTTGCCAGAGAAAAGTGGAGGGTGGTGGAAGATTGCTCTGCCCACCCCCCACCCCATCACACACACACACACACACACACACACACACACACACACACACACACACACACACACACACACACACACACACACACATAAACACACACCTGCCTGCATAGTCTGAAAACGACAACCAGCCCTACAAAATGAAGCGCCATGTTTTTGCGTTTCTCCAGAATGTAATGAGCCTCGGAGAGAATCTCCTCTCGACAGTGTGTGTGTGTGTGTGTGTGTGTGTGTGTGTGTGTGTGTGTGTGTGTGTGTGTGTGTGTGTGTGTGTGTGTGTGTGTGTGTGTGTGTGTGTGTGTGTGTGTGTGTGTGTGTGTGTGTGTAAATGTTGGCTGAACCAATCATATGCTGAAGATTCTCTGGAGAATCTGTAACAAATACACACAATTGTAATTTGTGTTTGTGTTGATATGCAGCAGCGCGAGCAGATTAGCATCTCGGTTTTAAATGTCGAGTCATAATTTGATGTTTTTTAATTTCAGTTTTGTCGTTTCAAGCTCCATGATGTGCCCAAGCTGATTGAAAACATCATTTCCTGTCCAAAATGTCATAATTTGTTAAAGGCAGAATTCCTTCTTGTAGGTTGTGTTGTGTAGAAACATGCTTGAACGTTCTGATTTCCCCAGCAGACACCAGGACCGTCCCGAACCCACACATCCTCTGAGTCTGCAGGCTGTTTGTAGTCCTGCTGTCCTCCTGCTCTCAGATCTGAGCTCCATCAAAGACATCATTAGATATCAGGCTGCACAGATGTAAATAGTGAAATTCAATTAATTGAATTCCATTTAGTTGCTTGAAAATATTAACACCTTTACTTTGATCTGCTACAGCAGGTCAGACTTCCTGCTGGGAACGAGGTGTACAGCCCTCAGTTGCTCTGAGCCTCGTGAGAAATTCAGATTATTTTTTGGAACACGTGATATTTAGATGTTTAAGCTAAAGGGGTGTTTTGGGAAGGTTTTACTAAAAGAGAGGCTCAAGCGCTTCTTTAAAAGGGTTTGTCTTGTAATTAACGAGGATCCACATATGCGGAGAAAAGGATCTGAACGGCCGGCTGTTATCTGAGCACGTCTGCTGCCTGAGTATCAGAGAGACTTTCTAATTTAGTGATGAAGAAATAAGGATGAAATATCTCCTTTTCTGCTCAGAGCGCTCCTTGTTTGTTTACTCTCATCTCTAAAATACTGCACTGCTGACCCGAATCGGTTTATTACAGGTGTGTGTGTGTGTGTGTGTGTGTGTGTGTGTGTGTGTGTGTGTGTGTGTGTGTGTGTGTGTGTGTGTGTGTGTGTGTGTGTGTGTGTGTGTGTGTTTGGAGGTTGTAGTTTACACATGTTCATGTTTGTTCATGTGACTGTCAGGGGTGTTTTTATTATCTTTTTACGTTCCAGTAGGAAACACACAGGCGTGAATGATAAGCTAATTGAATTTGGCTGCTTCAGTTGGTGTGTCTAAGTAACAGCAGTGTTTTTCCTACGATGACGAGTCAAAATGTCTTCGTGAATACACATAACTTGATTTTCAACATTTACCTCCACGTTATATATCAGATTTATTCTGTGGGCCTCTCGGTCTGAAGCTTCCTGGTGTTCGGTTGTCTGTTCTTCCCGTTCTTGTAAACGTGATATTCTTTAAATTTGGCACAAATGTTCACTTTGACTCAAGAAGAAATTTAATAGAAATTTGGTGGCAAAAAGTCACTGTGACCTCACGAAACATGTTTGTTGTCTTAACTCAAGAATTAATTTGTTAATTATGACAAAACTTCACAAACGTTTTAACAGGGTAAAATGATGACGTGACGACATTATATGTGAACATATATGAAAGGTCAACTTGGTCTGCACTGTGTTCCTCACTATCGGGTATTTCACAGGATCCCAACGACTCCACTTTGGTCAGTATAACCCAGATGGTTGTACATTATGCCAACTTCATGAATGTTATTCAGTATTGAACAGTGTTTAGCATTTCTGTGTCTGTATTTTTTTATTTAAAAAGTCACAATATCTCGTTTTAACATGGTAGATTTGTCCAGAAACGGTTTGAGGGGACATTCGGGGTCAAATGAGAGTCTTGGTGTGGCTGCAACACACCACACAGTTGGAATGCACTTGAAAGCAGCATCCTGGGAGAGCAGCCGCCTCCACCCATTAACCACCGGCAGCTGAATGCAGCGCTGATGCCTTCGCTGACTTGCTGCCAAAATGTTTGGCCGCTGTGTTCGGTGCCAAAATGGTCCAACACAACAGAGAGCAGCTTTCTGTTCCTCCGGCCGTTGTGTGTCTGAACAGAAACGGTTTCCACAGGTTTCCGAAGGTATTTTGTCATTGCAGTAGTTTAGTGGTTGAATCAGAGGGCGAGTCGTAGATCTGAATTAGTTTGCAACTGCAGAATGTGTGTCAGTGACCAGCAGCAGAGTCGTGGATGGACGGCGACGCTCTGGGTCACCGGGGGAAGTCGGCCTTCACGCCACCTTTTTCACGTTTCGCGTAACACAACGTGCGTGAGCTGTTCTTCTTGCTGTTCATGTTCGGTTGTAGCAGGTTGAGAAACTACGTACTGATCCATCGCTGTCTCAGGTTTTATATGTGCAATGATTCGGATTTTACTCAACAAACTCACTGCAGGAAAAATACTCCGACAGAAATAGCAACAACTTCTGAAAGCACGTATCACACTGCAGAGATCGTAGCCACAGTTGAACTCATCTGAAGCGCTGCACAGTCATGTTTCCCTGTTAGGTTAATTGTCGTGCATCCATTAAGTGACTGCTGCCGACTACGAGTGCATTAAAACAAAGTGAACAATGTTCTGCTGTCGGAGTCGACGTGTCGCTCCCTGAATGTCCAACCTGACAAAACCAAACTGGTTCGCCACTTTTATCCCATCAGGCTTTGTGAGATATTTAATCTTATAACACTGTTATAATATTAGTATTTCATGTTGTGGGACCGCCTGCATGAGGCTTGATGTCCACCCGTGTGAAGCAGCATGTTTAGTGGGAGCTTGTGTGGTCTTGAGCTTCGGTACTTCTGCTTCTCTTGTGTTGCTCGCTGTTCGCCTTCGGTTCATGTTGAGTCCCATTGTGCTCTAAAGTTGATATTCCTCTCCTGTGTGTGTGTGTGTGTGTGTGTGTGTGTGTGTGTGTGTGTATTCTCATGTGCATGTTGGCGGTGTCTGTGTGTTTTTGTGTTGCTTGTCTCTCCCCCTCCCCCAACCCCCTATCCCTCCACACTTCCCCAAACCACAGTAATCCCTTGGGCCTAAAAAAGGAAATCCCTGCACGGTGCCCCGGCCTCCTCTTCCTGGGAGTTCACCAGTTGAGCTCCCTGCAGGTTCCCCAGTCACTTTAAAAAGTCTTAAAATAAGCACCATGGTCTTCTCAGTGAGAGTAAAGCTGGCGAGTGTTAAATAAAGCAAGAAGATATTCTGCCAGCAGAAAGTCTGAATATGTTGAGTGTTCAACAGGCTGTTGTCAGTTCAGAATAAGTGGCTAGTTTAGGCTCAACTTTTTCCAAAAAACACACATACATACTGCTCACTCATGCACACACACCCCCCTTCACACACACACACACACACACACACACACACACACACCCTTCACACACACACACACACACACACACACACACACACACACACACACACACACACACACACACACACACACACACACACACCCCTTCACACACACACACACACACACACACACACCCTCCCAATCCCCACGACCCCCCTGACCTCCCACTGTGTGAGCGGACCTGAGCGTGCAGTTCAACTTCAGTGCCAACACATTGTTCATCTATAAGCGTAATTCCAGTTTTTGGCAAGCAAGAGAGCTGTCAATTTATTTCTGAGTCAGGCCTCATCCCTCCAGCTTAATAATGATTGACAGGCAGGAAACCTGCACAATTAACCTCCCTACATCCACTCCGAGTTCGCTTGACAAGAAGCCATTTCACACTCGTTCACGTCTTTTGGACGAAGGAGAATCGTGTCAAATTGTACAGAATGAGCTTGTGGTTTTCCTCACAGACAAGAACGTGTTTCACCATTAGGAAACATACTTTAATACGTAAAGAAAGACTAGTTTTAGTTCACGTACTAAAGGAAAGGTTTCACTACAGCCAGTTAGCTCGTCTTAGCACAAAGACTGAAAACAGGAGCAAACAGCTCTCCTGGCTTTGAATTCACTTACTAACACGTATAAAATGGTAAATAGACTGCAGTTATCTGGTGCCTTTTAACATCAGCGGTTAACAAAGCTCTCATTCACCCGTTCACACACACACACACACACACACACACACACACACACACACACACACACACACACACACACACCAGTGGAGCTGCCGTGTGACGTGCTCGCTTGCTTTTAGGAGCAGATTGGCGTTCAGTGCCTTGCCCACGGACACTTTGGCGTGTGGAGAGGTGGAAACTCGCGTGTTTGTTTCATCCATCCATGTTGTGGTTTTATGGGTGTTTGGTTCTGACTGTTTCTCCGTCAGACATCACAACTACCTGTAGTTCCACTGGTCGCCTCACGGTGACGTCGTGGTGATTATTGTGGTGATGGTTGACTAAGAGACATCAGAAAATGAAAAAGAGAAGACGCTAAACTGTAGCAAAAAAAAAAGTGCAAATACTGTAGTATTAAATATGAATCTGGTGATGATCAGTTATATCTCAGCGCTCTGAAACGAGTTCGTTCTGGCTACAGCTTAAACAATACTGGATTCTTCCCGTCAGCCGATGCAGACAATAAATCTCTAAAACTGTGACGCTTCCAACTCCTTCCATGACAACGTATTTGTTTCTGTTGGCTGCTGGTCTTCTCAAGTCACCTCACCTTTACTCACCCGGTGGCGGGTGGAGAATGGAGGGTGGAGGGTGGAGCGCTTCCCAGAAACTCGGGTCAGGATGTAGAGATGACTCAAACCACGCTGGAGTTTTTTGTTTTGTTTTCTTAACTGTCTGACAAACGAAGCTGCCGTCGACAATTTTCTGTTCAGTCTCATTAAAACAACAACTTCAGTGGAGGTCGTCTGAAAAGGTTTAATTTAGCGGAAGAATGCGCAGAACGCTGCCGACTGGATCCGGACCACCTCTCATTCATAATTATCTCCGCTCCAGTTGTTAAGTGGCAAGAACTATGTTTGACCAAATGCAAGAAGGGCGATGTATTAAATAGATTTCTCTTTCGATGAACGTGGTGGGAAGCAAAAGTGAAAATCCATCATGATCCTTCACGGAAACCCAGTCAGGAAGCCGTTGTGTGTAAATGTGTCAGAGTAGAACCAGCAGTGATGACAGCTCCGTCCTCCTGATCCCGTTCTTTGCTCCTCCGTCCACCAGCTACCCGGAGAACGGCGTGGTGGAGATGCGACCGGTCCACGTGCGTCCTCGCGCCCGGACGCTGCTGCGGTGGGACGAACTGCAGGCGGGCATGATCGTGATGGTCAACTACAACATGGAGACGCCGGACGAGAGGGGCTTCTGGTTCGACGCAGAGGTCCTGACCGTCAATCAAACCTCCCGCACCAATAAGGAGCTGCGGGTCAATATCCTCCTGGGGTGAGGATCTTCCTTCCATAGGTGGGGGGGGTGACGGGATAATCGCTGTTTTATTTCCTTCTTCCAGTTTTGAGTTTTTCCTCTTTGGCTTTCTGTTCTTGTGCTTTCATCTCTTCCTCTGCCTCCCTTCCCTCGGTCTGCGTCTCGCCCTCCCCCCAGGGGTCCCGGGGATGTAATCGGAGATTGTAAAGTTCACTTTCTGGATGAAATCTACCAGCTGGAGAAACCAGGAGCTCGGGCGCTGTCGGGTGCAGACGGACAGTTTAAACGTACGAACCAGATCAAACACACAAACGTTCCCACATCAGTTCTGAACACGTACTTTTGTGCAACAGTAGCATGATATAATCTTTCTGGTCATGTATGTGCATGCGTGTGAAAGTTTGCATCCCGTGTTTGCTGCAGGGAAGAGTGGGCCGGAGTGCAAACACTGCAAAGCCGACCCCGACGCAGAGTGTCGGTTCTGCTCGTGCTGCGTGTGCGGCGGGAAGCAGGACGCTCACATGCAGCTGCTGTGTGACGAGTGCAACATGGCGTTCCACATCTACTGCCTCAACCCGCCGCTGGCCACCATCCCAGATGACGAGGACTGGTGAGGGAGTGGGGGAGGGAGGGTGGGAGTGGGGGATGGCCACAAGCTTGGTTTAAAGAAAGCTTGATTGATGGTGTTCAGTGAGCCTCGACGTGTATTCACGCAGTGATTAAACGGTGACTGAGGTTAAAATCAATGTGAATTTCTGACCTGATTCTCTCAGGTGGGACTTTATCAAACGCAGCGACTTTGAGTGTCTTCCTGACAAACACAAATGAGGGTGTGAAAGTGTTTTTTTCTTGGCCGTTGCTGAGAGGAAGATCTCCACCCGCCATCTGTCAGTCATACAAAAGCTTCATTATCATGTGCTGAGGGAGCCGTGGACGATCCCACAGCACTGGACAGAAATCAAAGAGATTATTGGAAAGAAGTCCTAAAAGTACTGGTCCAACTGCTTTGAGACTTTGTGTCTGGGTAGGAGACAGGATGATATTAATGGCTTTGGAATTAAAATGTTCAACATTTGGTTAATTGCAAGAAAAGAAAGAAATTCAACTTTTTATTCCTTACGTAAGTCAAGTATGTGGCAAGACCCCTTTTTTCTTGGCTTTGTGGTCTCTTTCTCCTCATTTGGCCTAATTCATTGTTATTTCTTATCACCATCTTTTAAAATCAGAAAAATAAATCAAATACAGAAGAAGAAAAAAAAAACTGCTCTTGACAGGAACATCAGTAAATGTTGAAGTGTTTCTTTTTTACGTGACTTCTTTCTGAATTTTCAAGTCTGGGCCTGAATGTACTTTAGATTTCAAAACCTGCTGATCTGAACCTTTTAAGATATCAAAAGCACTGAGCGGGAACTGATATCCTTTTTATCCTGCCAGGTACTGTCCAACCTGTAAGAACGACACCAGCGAAGTTGTCAAAGCAGGCGAGAAGCTCAAAGCCAGCAAGAAGAAAGCCAAAATGCCTTCAGCGACCACGGAGAGTCAAAGGGACTGGGGAAAGGTGAGAGCGAAGGGCACCTGCAAAATCAGGCGGACTGACAGCTGCTCCGAGACTCAAAGTACATTTTAACAGCGAGCCTGAAGGGAAGCCTGCGGCTCCTCAAAGGTTACGTGGCCATATGTGAAAAAGCAGTTTGTTTCCGAAGTCTTTCCGAAGCAGTAACTTCTGTGTTGATTGTTTTGTGCGCCATCAGTGAAATAACCAAATGATTGAAAACGCTTCAATCTCTTCAGCCGGACTCACACAGGTTCATTCGTTCAGGACAAGATTTTCTATTTCCACTTTCCACTGTAACAGCTGCTGCAATCAATCCACTTCCAGAAACTGAATAACCAGATTACTTGATGATGGTTTATCAGCATTTCTGAAAATGCTGCACTCTTCTTTCAGGGAATAACAGTTTCAAATTGATCCACTTGAGACCGACAAAATTCTGCGTGTCTGCAAGACAACACAAATATTTGAAGAAGTAGATTTTCTCTTCAGGGTTTTGATTTCATTCCTTTTCAAATCCAAACATTATATTCACAAATAAATGTTAGTGTTTACAACAGTGAAGAGAATCTGACTGCACACTCGACGTCGTTCACATCTGACAAAATCAACACAGAACTGATCCCACTTGAATAAAAACGCTATAAAATGATCGTAGAACAGCAGCCGGACCAAATGTTTGAGCAAGTTATTCATGAACTGCTTCATTCATTCATTCACACATCAAACACACTTTGTATTGACTACAAACCGCTTTGTTCCTGTGGACCTTTTATGTGTTTAGTGTAAGTAATCGTCTGTTGTGTGTTTTGTGCTGCGTTTCATCAGATAAAAAATGTTTTTTATTGCATCTGTTTGAAGATCGCTCCAATATTCCCTCAGATTAGATGATCAGATCAGTTTTCATCCAGTCAACATGACTTTTTATCAATTTAACTGCAGTCATAGAATTTTGTTTTACAAATGCCTACAATTATATAATCAGGGATTATTGATCTTTTCTTACATAATGATAACATGACTAATTAACTCCTCATAAACCCCCTCCCTTCTCTTTTTCATGGCATCGGAGGGCAAAAGCTGGAAAATTACATTTGGACTTTTTACTTGGCAAAAAGTAGAATTATATTAAATTCTAGCTGCTGAAGCAGAAAATGAGACCAAAAGACATCTGACATGCATTTCAATTTGTTTAAAAAAAAAAGCATCTGTTTTAAACATATTGTTAAATATTTTCCTCAGAAACACTTTTGAGATGTTGTGTGGCTCGTTTCCATCGTGGCCTTGCTGTCTCCCTGACGCGCTGCTCCGCGCTGTAATGTGAACAATGCCATTAAGCATGACTTAGCCACTTTCCTGGAACTGCCAATGGAAAATAACTCCTTTCTTTACCAGAATGCGCCCTTTCTCTGAGGACTAATTGAAAACAGCCCAGCTTGTGTGTTTGGGCACGTTTAAGTGCTGTGACTCACGCAGCATTTATTCTTGACTTTCATTTTATCGCAGTTTTATAGCCCCTAAAATAAAATGCTTTTCCTTGCTAAAGGTTTCTTGCATTGTTACTTTTAGAAACGTCTGTACAAGCTGAATGAGACGCTCATCATTTCTGAAAGTATAAATAATCCCTACAGGTTGAGCTGTGATTGACATACACACGACTGCCCTGCTTTTTAAATGCCTTTATGAAATGCAATGTAAAGAAATGTGCACTGATTTTGGTATTTAATGGGATTTTATTTGCACATATTTTAGATTCTTTGTCCCCTGATGTAATTGCAGGGTATGGCCTGTGTGGGGCGCACTAAAGAATGCACAATTGTTCCTTCAAACCACTATGGACCCATACCTGGAGTCCCTGTCGGAACCACCTGGAAATTCAGAGTCCAGGTTAGCTGTTTGTTTACAGTGCATCACTTATTAATCAGGCAGACTGTGACTGAGAGAAAATCCTTCACTTCTGTTTCTCTGTCTGCGTTCATCCCTTCAGGTGAGTGAGGCCGGCGTTCACCGGCCGCACGTCGGCGGTATCCACGGACGCAGTAACGACGGCTCCTATTCTCTGGTGCTGGCCGGCGGCTTTGAGGATGAAGTGGTGGGTTTTTACGACGTCTCCGTCTCGCTGCTGGTTTATTGAGTCACATGTGAACCACCGGGCTTCTTCTTTATCTCTCACTTCATGGTTCCTGTGATCTGCGGCAGGACCGGGGAGATGAGTTCACCTACACGGGCAGCGGGGGTCGTGACCTCTCGGGAAACAAACGGATCGGAGAGCACTCCTTTGACCAGACGCTGACCCACATGAACAGGTGCGTCGCTTCAACAAGACCTTTCACGTATTTCTCTGCCCAGTTTTATTTCTTCAGAGAAAGAAGAGCAGGAATTTCATATCAAAAACCAGTTGACAACTTCAGTTGTGCTTTAATTTGAGTCAGTTTAATAAAGTTCATGTCGTCATACATGACATATTAACCTAACAGTCAATCCTGCTCTTATCAAACATCCTTGTGTTGTGGCTCGGCTCCTGATCCCTGCAGGGCGTTGGCCTTAAACTGCGATGCACCTCTGAACGACAAAGATGGTGCAGAGTCCAGAAACTGGCGGGCAGGAAAACCGGTGAGGGTGGTGCGCAGCTCCAAAGGTCGTCGTATCAGCAAATACGCTCCTGAGGAAGGAAACCGCTATGATGGCATTTACAAGGTACCGTCAACAACAGATCTGCCGACTTCTAGTGATGCTGCTTGAGGAAATAGCACCGTTATGGACTTTATGTGCATTCGTGGTTAGAAAAGCTGCGGCGTCGGTTACTATAACCTTCTTCACAACTCTTTGATTGTTCTTTTCCTCGTAGACCGGCATTAATTCAGTTCTGCTTCAATGACTCCAAAACTCCTCCTTAATGTTTGAGATTTAGCGTGATTGTGGTTGTCGGTGGCTCGCAGGTGGTAAAGTACTGGCCGGAGATCGGAAAGTGTGGTTACTTGGTGTGGCGGTACCTGCTGAGACGGGACGACCAGGAACCAGCGCCGTGGACACCCGAAGGGATGGAGAGGATCCAAAAACTGGGTCTTGCTGTTCAGGTTGGACTCCAAGTGTGCCTCCATTTGTGTTTTTGAGTATTAATATTTTCTGGTTCTTTTAGTCCTCTGTGATAAAAAAAAAAAAAAAAAAAAACTAAATTTTTTTGGTTGTGGACTGTTGGTCGGGACACAACAAGACATTTTAGACTGCATGTTGGACTTTGGGGAACACTGATCAACATTTTTCACTATTTTCTAACATTTTAAAGACCAAACAAAAAAATGTAATAACAGATGATTCCATAATTCTAATAGTTGCTGCAGCCCTGGTATGAGAGAGCATGAGCTGAACAGGACTGTATGCAGCATAAACAGTAACTTTGCATGGGTATTTATTTATTTTGTTTTGATCACTGATTTGTGCTCTTTTTGCACATTTATATTTTTCAGTTTTCAAACACGACCAGCAGAAACGAGGTTCAAATTGAATAAAATAAAAAGCCGTCCACTTTGTGCTCATGCCCCTCCTCGTGTCTCTGCAGTACCCGCCGGGCTACTTGGCAGCCATGGCCAACAAAACAAAGAAGGAGGCGTGTGCTCGGCCCGGCCGCGGCGGCCGCACTAAGCACTACCTCGGGAAGGGGAGGCCACGGAGACGCAAGATCAAGGAGAAGGAGGAGAACGACGAGGAAGATGAGGACGAGCCTTCGATGGCCGATATGGAAGAGGAGGAGGCGCCACCAAGTAATGGAGAGAAGACGAGCAGAGATAGTGGTGGGTGCTTTTACAGGTGAAGCTCAGAGCAGGTCAGACAGGTTGAGAAGAGGACCGGTGAGAACAGCGGGATCAAATAAAAACCCACCAGCGGTGTTTCACCAGGCGAACGCCTGTTTGATCAAGTGCTTGTTTTTAATTCTGTTTTATTCCTCAAGAGAAGCTGCAACTTTTAAAAGTCTTACTCGTGTGTTTCCATCAGAATCGCCGCCAGCGGCAGAGCCTCCGTCTAAACGGGTGAAGATCGAGGAGACCTTCCAGCTGTCAGAGCAGCAGCAGCAGTTGATCCGGGAGGACGCCGTCAACAAGAAGCTCTGGGGTGAAGCCATGGAAAACCTGAAAGAGGGGCCGGTACGAATCCCAGCGCACCGCGACACTGACACATCACCAGCTGCTCAAAACTGTTCACAAAGCAGCTCTTCACAGAAAACTCACTCCGTCCGCCACCCAGGAAAAGGAAAGTCATCTCCTCGACCTTCAGAGATTAACCACTGGAGTCACTTTCCTTTATGTTCTCTGATTTTGAGTTCAGTGCTGCCGGAACGACACCTACTTCTTCCAAGTGAAGACATAAATGTTCACACTTCTCTTTAAATTAATTTAAATTTTTGAAGTGCTTTCGGATCCAATCATTGCTAAAAATGAATGTTTTGCAAGAGAGCCTATAAAAACACAAAGTTTTCTTTCTGACATTTAAGTTGACTTACGACATCAAAGTCTCGTTTTGATCCGCTTCTGTTTGCCCTTTAAAAATGACTGCGTTCCACGGTGATGCAACGCCCCCGTTGACCAATAGGGTCAACGCTTCAAATTAAAAGCCTTCTTGTATTTCAGTAGATGGAGACCCTTCATTTCTTAGCAAGGCTTTTATTGTGAAACATTTTTCAGGAACGTGTTGTGACTGAAATCGGAGAGACGACTAATTCATAATTGTTGAAAATAGCATGATAATAAGACCGTCATGTTTTGTTGTTTGTTTTCACAAATTTGATGTTTTTTGTGTGTTTCTGTTGAAGAATTTCCTGCGTAAGATGGAGCAGATCTTCATGTGTGTGTGCTGCCAGGAGTTGGCCTTCCAGCCGATCACCACCATCTGCTCACACAACGTTTGCAAGGTATGTCGTGTACATTTGAGTGACTGTATTTCATATATGCTGTGACGCAAAATCCCCGTCCTCGTCTATCTGTGTGCGTGAATCTCTCCCGTCACCTTCCTCCCTCAGACTTGTCTCCAGCGGTCATTCAGAGCGAAGGTGTACACCTGCCCCGCCTGCCGCCACGACTTGGGCAAGGACTACATCATGATCCAAAACAAGACGCTTCAGATGCTGCTCGACCAGTTCTTTCCCGGCTACAGCAAGGGCCGATGAGGTCCGAACCATGTTTCTAAGTAGGATATACACGCACATACGCATTCATTCTGTGCACCCGCGTATACCGTCGAGTACCTAGAGCTCCACTTTAACATGCATTGCACACTCATAATGTACTTACCCACGGGCAGATGTATATTGCATATACAGCCATTTATGTATACAATCATTCATACACAAACAACCTCAGTAGGGACCGACCTCATCTGTTGAACGTGGACTGTTTCCATTAACATCACCAGCCTGAAAATCAATCCAGGACATTTTTTAACCACCTCCTCCCCCTCCCCCTCACACACACACACACACACACACACACACACACACACACACACACACACACACACACACACACACACACACACACTCCACCCCCCCATATTCCTGCCACAAAAACGCGCACAAAAACAAACGCACAAAAGGAGCCCCACCTTTTCCTCCCATCAGCCACCACGAGATATTCGCTCATTCCCTGGTTGTCCCTTCCACTGTGTCGTCCTCCGGTTCCATTGATTGACATACAGCACTTTGTTCGAGTGCAAAATTCTCCAACAGCAATATCCTGAAATTAGCAGCGAGATTCCCGCCAACCTGTTCGCATTTTTTTGGTACCATGTGTGCAGTTTTACACCAAAATACGTTTTACTCACCTGGCAGAGATCTTTTCACAGAGAAGCCGTCGGCCTGTCACAAGGCAAGATGAACAAAATCAAAGTATTTGTACATGAAATGAAGGACACAATATCCAATGTCCTCGAAGCACTTTGACACTGACACGTGGAGCAGACTTGTTTTGTAGGTTAATCAGGAGAATTTACTTGCATCTCTTGGAATAACTCCATCGCCATTCTTTGAGCTAACGAGAAGAGTGAACGGTCTCACCAGGGGTCATTTTCTGTGTTTTGGCAGACAACAGAAACTGGCAGCCGTGTCCAGTTTGTTTGGAGGTGTGGAAGATTTCTCGCTGCAACTTTACATGCTAACAAATAATGAAAAGTCTGTATTTAAAATTTCATGTGGAGTCATGAAAATAAAGACATAACGCTGATCAGGTCAGGAATCTGCTTTAAAAAGTCATTTCTGGAATCACACCTAAAATTAAACCTCTGACTGTGTTGAAATAGAAAACATAATGTAAAGACAGTATTGTTGTGCCTCTTAAAGGTCCCATGTCGTACAGAATCAGACTACAGAAGCAGGTGTGTCTAGGTGATATAAGAATACTGTTAAAGTCTCAAAACAAATTCCCTCGGCCCTTATTCAGCGACGAAGCCGTTTGGACTTCTGTAAGTCTGTGATGTCACAAACTGTCGCTCATGTTTCATGTACGTCCTCAGCACGGCCCACTGGCCAACCGTTTATACCCAAGAAAACACAGAGGGGTCATTCCAGCGCGACGCCAGCCAGCTAGAAGACTGAAGAAGAGCTGTGATTGGCCTCGCCGTGCGTCACTCAGAGAAGTGTCATCCAATCAGAGTCATTGATGTCATTAAACTTTAAAGACACAGACACCGAACAGCCTGATCTTCGTAGAGCTCCAGAGAGATGTAAAACTATATTGAGAAATATCTTCTCATAGAGTTTAAGATTGCAAAAAAACCCACAGAAAGGTGTTACGTATGGGACCTTAAGTCACATGACATGAACTAATTTGTCCTTCACATGAGATGATCATGTTTTGGTGTTTTCCTTTATTGACCTGAGAAATACTCTGATGTAATGGAAATGAACGATTTACCTGCTTGAAAAGCGTCAGATGAGCCGGTCTGAGCACGCTGTGGTTGTCACTGGTGTTACTAAGCAACTACAATCACGCAGGACTGAGATGGTTAGCATATACTGGGCTCAGCAGATATTCATGTGCTATTGTTCCCCCTCTGTTAGGCTCAATATAACGTTCACTGGAGAGCTCATGATAAAAGAACATGATGAAAACAAATTCATGTTCTTATCTGGATGTTGATGTTCTGATGATGCAGTAAACCAAAAGATTCACAACTTTAATTCTCTATAAAATAGCTCTTGAGCATTTAAAAAAAAAATTTTTTTTTAAAGCTACTTATATTTGGATAAAAAGAAACGTTTTTGTATTTAATACTCACCTTTTCTTAACTCTTCAGGAGGACTAGTTAAAACTAGACAACTAAAAGCACTTGGGAGCTTTACATGAGCTTCTTTTGATCAATATTAGAATATCTAAGGAGAATCCGAGTCTTACAGAAAGTCTTTTCACAAACATTTCATTCACATTATCTCCCAATTAATTGCAGGGCTTGTTAATAGTGACCACCTCATCCATACCAGTTAAACAACTGGTTATCTTCAATTTGCCCAGAATTTGAAAGATTCTTTTTGTATTATTGTGAGCAGCCGAAACAGATTTGTACCTTTTTTTTATTTTCTTACATTGCTGACATGGTACTTTAAAATGTCCGGGGTTGGCAGGTCTGATAGGAAGTAAAAGGAGCATCCGTTGTAGAGCGGGCCGGTCCGTGAGGCGGTCCGTGAGGCGGTCCGGGCCGGTCCGTGAGGCGGTCCGTGAGGCGGTCCGTGAGGCGGTCCGGGCCGGTCCGTGAGGCGGACTGAGGTCACGGTTCAGTTTGTGACTCTTGAGTCGGAGTTTGTGGGAAAACGAATCCCTCATTCAATCACGTCGTCCCGTTAACGTGCAGCTGCACACGTCAGTTTCTTACTTCTCTGTTGATGTTCAGATACGAGATGGACGGTGTCAGACTCCCGGTGCCCCCCCCCCCCCACCACCACCACCACCACCCCTCATTGTCAGGCTGTTTGTTCGTTTGTGGTGATATCCTCGTTTCTGTTCAATCATTCAGGATTTTTTTCTTCTCTCTCTTTTTATCAACAACATGCAAGTACAAATGCTTCTATGGTCTTTTAAAGCTAACTGTGATGTGCATTACTTCCACTGTTGCTTAATCTTGTTCGGATTATTTTCTACCCGCGTTAACTGGCAAGTTTATAGCCCTCCTTTCTTTCTCTGCTGTGACCTTTGCCCCCTGTCCTCTCCCCCACCCCTCCCGCTGTCTTCTCCTCCGTGAACCTACAGTACTAACAACTTTTAGACGTCTCGTGGACGCTTGGCTTCAGTGCTGTGTCGTTTTTATTTTTTATTGCACTCTATTGAAGAAAAAAGTTTGAGAAGTCACATTTAATTTTCCTAGAATGCTTATTACTATTATCTATGTCCGTACACCATTTTTCTACCATTTTAGTTGCTTCTCTTCTATTTTAATCATTAGTCATTTTTATGTGGGCGACCTCAAATATTTGGAGCAAACGCCAGTCGGAGGAGTTTCATTGCTTCATATTGTGATCTGAAATTTTATACATGTCATAATAATACTTGATATGTACCTATTAAATATTTGGATTCAAGAAAAAAGTTTTCTTTTTTTTTTTTTACAGGTTTTATTGGGCAAATAACTTTTTAAAGATTTATAAACTGTAAAAACTGCACCTGTTCCTTTCCAGGTAAAGTTGAAGAAGCAGTTTTCTTTTAACACCTGAACTTCAAATCAATATTTAATCCCTATTATCCAGTCAATAAACAGGAAATGAATGTTGGATATTTAATTAAAAAAAAAAAAAAAAAGGAGGCATGCATATAAGTGCGCTCTTTTCTAACTGACCTCCAATCAACCTGCACCGTGAGGGTCCATGACCTTTGACCTCAAGTTGGTAAAATTGTAGAGAACATAAAAACACGCAAAAGGTTATTCTCTGCAGAATATCACTGCCATCTAAAATTATGCAGTTGATTTAATGTCAAAACTGAGGCTAAGAAAGAAAGAAGCCACTTGTACATCTTTTACAAGGCCAGATACAACTTTTAAAATCAGTTGCTGAATGGTACCCGTGATTCAGAGTCCCGTGGAGCCCCCTGGTGGTGAGAAGACACATGACATGCTCAGGATGTCCAGCTGCCCCACTGCTTCTGTAACTCTTCTATTTATGCAGAGAAGCACAGATGACAAAATGTGCTTCACTACATTAGATAGAGGATACATTAATGATCATTTATAATGCATGTGCAATAAAATTCTGCTTTTAAATGCATCACTGGTCAATGTAACCGACACAAGACAAAAACATGTTGTTGTTGTTTTATTATCACAGAAGCACAACAGGTACCACTATGCAGGTGAACAACAAACTCAATACTATCATGAAAAATTAAAAAAAAAGTTAAAAGGAATGCTAATCCAAGAAAAAAAAAATCTATCATAACATCACAGCATCTTTTTCCACCTTCAAAAACAAAACTACAATAATGGCTGATATACATGGCAAAAAGAAACAAAAGTACTTTGGATTATTCACTTTCCTTTCACTTTGTACCAACACACTCATCTTAAGATATTTGTTTGTAACTGAAGTGCTTTCATCATACACATGGTTGCATTCATCTTTTCACTCCACCTCTAGTCTACATGGACTCACCATCCAGCTATTAAAGTACCAATTATTGGGGCTGTTTGTTTAGAAGTTAAGTTTCAAAAACACTAATACTAATATAAAAATATTAGTGCCATAAAATAAAACTGGTCCCCCTGAAATAATTTGTAATCCAAATTCAAAAAGGAAATATAGGAGCAATTTAAAGTTGTTATTAGCCAATCAAAAGAAAGCTGGAGTACCCGAGTGTAAACCTGATGACCTTTTTGTTGTACATTCAAGAAATGAAGAGCCGGCCACCTCAATCTGGCATGAAAGGAAACGCCAACAAAACAAAGAAATGGAAATTATATGGGAATTTAACTAGCTATGATACCTGCTATATGATTGCAAGTCCAAAACACAAAGAGTCCCTCCTTTTTTAAACGACAACAATTCATCTTCAAGAAAACCTTAGAAGAAAACACACTAAGGTGGACGCTGGAAACGGGAGAGACACCGTACGGATTCCCTTGAACACAAACAGCACGGGGAGGTGAGAACTTGCATACAGAGAGCTGCAGCCGGGGCTTCAACAGAGATGTGTGTGTGAGTAAGATGGGACTCGATGGCAAAACATACAACGGGAAGAAAAAGCAGGGGATGGAGAGGTCGTCTGGAGGGCTACTCCTCGTCCGAGGAGTCCCGGTCAAAACTGTAGGCCATGAAGAAAACGTCGGGTCGAGGTGGGACGAGGGCATGGCCCGGTTTCACAATCTCAAAGCCCAGGAAACTGAAGGTACGCACCAGTTTAGCTGGACGAATACAAAGAAGGAACGACATGTTAAAATTGAAGTTATCAGAGGACGGACGAACTGTGGGAACGAGGCGTCGGCACGTACCACGGTCATCTCTGGTCTTGTAAAAGCAGACAAACACGCTAACGACTTTCAGATGTTCTTCAGCATACTCGAGGAGAGCCGCAAAACTGGAGGGAGAGCAGAGGGCAGCTGAGGTTAAACATGGGAAACATCCTCGTAACGAGCAGCAACATAAAACTCAACCCTGAGATTATCCTCAAAGGAGTCGATGCTTTAGCCTAATTATTTTAAAAGGCTCTCGTTTGGCTTTCGAAGGGCAGCGACGGAGATTTAACAAGAAATCGAGGCTGCGTGTGGCCCCGTGTGAAGGTGTACCGGCCCCCCGGGGGTCCCATCATCTTCATCACCTTCATCACAACATCTCCTCACCTCTCCTTACTGCCTTCAGAAAGAGGATCCAGAGGTATCTCCACGTAGAGCGCGCTGCTGCTCAGGACAGCGTCCCACTGTATCGTCCTGGTAACGGTGGGACGACTTTGGAAGTGGAGTATCCCAGGGCGACCGTTCCCCGCCGGCTCCTCTGTGACACTCAACTTTCGGTCCTGGAATACAGATGAAAGTGAAGCGTGTGATGTTAAACGTGTCGTGTGACTGAAAATGGTTTCCGGCGACGAGGAGTTTGTGACTTACGGAGTAGAGCAGTCGAGCTGAAGGAGTGTGATCCCGTGTGCCATTCCCTCGCCCACCTGGGATCTTCAGGGGTGGGAGAGGGGCATCAGGAGCACCACAGAGGCCCCGGGCTGCGGGTACTACTACAGTGCAGGGACAGGCTGCAGGGGGCGACAGAGAGACCACGCAATTACAAAACTATTACATACATTATCTTCCAAATCCATATGATCTCAGAGGTCATGTGACTTTACACATAAATAGATTTCGACGTTGCCGTTCTGCGGCATGAAGAACTGATGCAACTCCACACACACGGTGCTCATACAGTATCTGCTGGGCTTTTAATATCAATGACTGCGTGGCTGCTCAAATACGCTGACGTATCACTGAAAACA
Source organism: Brachyistius frenatus (assembly GCF_029030835.1). Classification (NCBI taxonomy): domain Eukaryota; kingdom Metazoa; phylum Chordata; class Actinopteri; family Embiotocidae; genus Brachyistius; species Brachyistius frenatus. The sequence continues at coordinate 864,504 of NW_027210721.1, forward strand.
ATCTGCAACAACTCCATCCAGGAGGATGTTTACATCCGACACAAAGCACACCTTTGTGCCGTTACACCGGGATGTTTCGTTTGAACCGTTAACCGACTGGAACTGGAGGCAGCAGCGGACCGACATTCAGTTTCTGCAAGATCAAGGTGAAGCAATGAATTTACGATATTTGCGTGTTTGTCATGAAAGCTGTTGGCTGAAGTTACAGAAGTAAACCGGTTTGTGATATTGAACCTCTGTCGTCTACTGTTGGCCGAACGGTTGCTCGTAAAGACAACAGGACAAAATCAAACTATCACTTCATGAATTTATATATTTTTTCCGAGCAACAATGAACGCACAGCGTCCAGTTGTGGACAAAACATTTAATCATCAAATTCACAAGATTTAAACTAGGTCTCATCCCTAAAGCCTTAAACTCGACTTTAATTTATACATACGGATCTTTTGTTTAATATCTACACTAATTATTATAGTGAGCGAGCGGTTCGTCACTGATGCAGCCGACCACAAATATTCTGCTGTGAAAAGCACAAAACCGGACGCCTTTTTTTTACCTCAAATTTCAGTGAATAGTTGAAAGTGTCCGTTTCCTGATCCAGCTCCTAATTTCTACCAAATGTCAAACACTAAATCTTTATTGTGCCGCATGCAATTTTGTGAACCCCGTATCTCGTGGTGTGCGTTCAAAACAGTAATGCCAAATTAACAGCTCAAAGTTCTGCAAAGCACAAATCAATAAAAATAGTATTAATAAAAAAAAACTTGCCTTTTCACTGCAGCTAACAATAAGATGTGAAATGGCATAATTAGATTCAGATTAAATAAAAAGACAGCCTGCTCCCTCGGATTCATTACTGGGACGGCACCAGATGACCACTCACATTATTAATTCATCTGTAACGGATGATTTATGTTGTCTATTATATAATGGAAAGTGTACAATACCCATAAAAATGTCCTGAAGCCAAAGGTGATGTCAGCAAATGGTAACGTGAGGTCTAACGATCCCTTCATCAGGACGTTTAGTCTTTTTGTGGACTTTCATTCAACCAAAGTTCATCTTCCAAGGAAACCAACGATAAGACATGACATTAACAGCAGAGGACTTCCTCTTCGTTCAGAGCGTTTTTTTCCACCACTGTGTACAGTAACAACATCATCATCATCATCTTCTTCCTCCGTCACGCCAGCTGCAGTAAAATGTCTATTGCGTAATAACCAAGCTGACAGGAGGTGGAGGTGGTCAGAAACGGGCTCACCTGCCTGGTTCCTCTCAGCCTGGCCTCACCTGTCTGGTTTACTGCTCTCATTAGATGCCATTTGTTAAAGGATGAATGCAGTTGTTGTTGTTTGAATGGAGCGAATCAGTAGTTTACCCATCCATCTTTTATCTACACCCGCTTCATCCTGAACAGGGTACCAGCTCACTTTGGGTGAAGGCAGGGTCAGATTATCACCGGGAGGACAGATTATCACCGGGAGGACAGATTATCACCGGGAGGACAGATTATCACCGGGAGGACAGATTATCACAGGGAGGACAGATTATCACCGGGAGGACAGATTATCACCGGGAGGACAGATTATCACCGGGAGGACAGATTATCACAGGGAGGTCACATTATCACCGGGAGGACAGATTATCACCGGGAGGTCAGATTATCACAGGGAGGACAGATTATCACCGGGAGGACAGATTATCACCGGGAGGACAGATTATCACCGGGAGGACATGCAGCCTCCGCACAGAAGAACCCGGGATCAGGATCGGGATCGGGATCGAACCCGGGATCAGGCCCAGGCCCGGGATCAGGATCAGGCCCAGGCCCGGGATCAGGATCGGGATCAGGCCCGGGATCGAACCCGGGATCAGGCCCGGGATCGAACCCGGGATCAGGATCAGGATCAGGATCGGGATCGAACCCGGGATCAGGATCAGGCCCAGGCCCGGGATCAGGATCGGGATCAGGCCCGGGATCGAACCCGGGATCAGGCCCGGGATCGAACCCGGGATCAGGATCAGGATCGGGATCGAACCCGGGATCAGGATCGGGATCAGGCCCAGGCCCGGGATCAGGATCGGGATCAGGATCAGGATCGGGATCGAACCCGGAACCTTTTCGCTGAGGCGACAATGTTGCGCTCGTGCCGAGCTGTTGACCGTGACGTCAGAAATCTGCTTCATCTTTAAACACACGAACATCAGATGAGGAGCGAAAACACGTTTTATTAAAATCTGTCGTCTGGTGTCGGTTTCCGGTTTCTCCGGTGTTTTCCGCGACACGTTAAACGGGTTGTAATCACGTGACCTCCGGTCCGCCGTTGATGCTAACCGCTACAGTGACGCAACACAAGTTCGACGACGTTCCTAGCTAACGTCAGCTAACGCTAATGCTAACGAGCTCGGGCCACGAAGCGAACTAATTTAACGTCGGTCCTTTCTGAACAAACCTGTGACGTCACGACTGAAACAAAACACAAGGCTGACGTCATGGCTTGAACGGCGCAAAGGATGCAAACCGTACAACGAGGTGTTTTACTGACGCGCGTGTGGCCGCTAGCCGGGCTAGCCGGGTTAGCTCCGCCACCCCTCCCCCACACCGCGGCGGTATTTTCTCGACTTACTTTCCGATCAGGTCGCAGATTCCACCGCTTAAATCCGCCATTGTAGTAAAATGCTGCTTTTTTCCTTCTTTCTCGCGAGCAAAGCAATGACTGTTTAGGATCCGCTGTAGGTTGGATTTTACCATCCGGCCTCGGGTAGAGACACGACGGGCGGACTGCTCTCTGCTCGGCTCGGCTGGGTAGTGATCAGCCGAGACGGGCTCCAGAAGTAGAAAAAGAAAACAAGGAAGTCAAGTTAAACACGACAACAAAAAGCATTACTTCCGGTTTGACTTCAAAATAAGAGTGAGGTGGCGGCGCTATTAGGGACGAACCGTTATACAGTCCGCGGGCGCGACGTAATCGTGCTTTTATTTTGTAAACAAAAATATGCATCATATTGCTAATGATGAAAATTGGCATCGCTGACATGACAAAAGATGTTGAATTACAAATTACCAACCACATTAGCAATTTCTACCGCTGTATTAGTACATTATAATAAACATATCTATCTGAAAATAATTATTTTTATAAGACAAATAACAAGGTTTAGTTATAATGTCCCTTTTCCCTCAGAGATTTGATCAAAATATAAAGTCTGGGGTTGGGATCCATGATATTGGTTTGTTTGTTCGCTTGTTCTTTTTTTTTAGATATCTGTTATCCCCATATTTTCCTGTGGTCGATTGCTGATACCTATATATATATATATATATATATATATATATATATATATATATATATATATATATATATATATATATATATGCACATATTCTCACAAATTCGCCGTAATGATTAGTACGACGGCTCCTGAGATGAGCAATTCAATGTTTACTGTTTAAAGAGATTTAATGTAGCTCATCCTTGCATGGATGGTTTCATATTTAGATTCAGAGAGACTTTTTGATTAAATTCACATCATTGCCAACTCTAAACTAAAAGAAAATCCTAACGAGTATGTCTATGATGACAACTGTTCATGTTTTTTTTAATATCTCAGGTAGTATAAATCTAACTAAACTCAACAGTTTATCGGGCTTCCCTGGGTAAAATAAACATATACTGTAATACTAATCCAAACGTAATGTAAAAAGAAAAAGAAAAAGATTCAGCAATGATTTTTTTCTTTGCCTTTGGTTTGCTGGTTTGCTCGTTCCGTCCACAAGGAGGCGACAAAGCAACATGAGTTCCTCTTCAGCCACCAATGACATAACACTTAATGCCAAAATAATTAGGTCCCGACCACCGATGGTGTGAAAGCTCTACTGTTATCCAAGCGATTATTATGATTCTCCACAAACAACTGCATTTTTGGCGGTTTTATCATATTCATAGTCGTGAGCAGTCGTGGCCAAATGGCTCGCTAGCGCCCCCTACACAGATGCCACAGCTGCTCCATTTACCAACATGCACGAAATTCGGTGGACACGTGTATTACACCGAGATGTGCAAAAAAAGGTACATTACGTCAACTCAACAGGAAGTCCACCATTTTTAATTTACAAATAATGGTGGGATTGAACCCCAAACCTTCTAGCTGAGAGGCAGCAGTGCTAACCACCAATCTTTGTAGGTTATAGCCTGCATGTGACAAATCTTTGGCTCACTGAAACCTATAACTCCACCGACCATAAATATTCATTCAAATGGACCAAAATTGCCGCAGACATTCTTTGGATAGTAGATATACGTGTTTTTAAGGAGGTCTGCAGTGATATTAAATATCTTCCTGTAATGTGTAGTGGATGCAAAACTTTTTAACTTTCTCCAAACGTTTCAACTTCACTAAAAGTTGAATCAGCATCAACAGGTGGAACCTGAACCTTTAATATCAACCTTGGTGAAGAAGAATCTTTTACCTGTTGAGTTAACCAGACTGTCGGCTGAGTCTCTGGAAGCTCTGCGTGAACTCCGTGAAAGCTTTCTCCTGCCACACCAACTTCTCCGGTGCTGAAGATAGTCCTGCGGTCTATGACGCCAAGCCAGAAACGACCTCATGAGGACATGGGTTCGAGCCCCGCCGAGTTAACACACGAGGTTCATGGTTTACTGAGGGCGCGTCCCCTTAACAATAAGCCACACGGTTCACGGAGGGCGAGACCTCCTAAGGCAAGTCCCTCTAAGGGTAAGCCACAAATATTCAGGTTTGTATGTGTAGTCACACTAATACCAAACCGAAGGTCAATAACAATATGAAACTCAAACAAAAAAAAGTCCAAAAGACATTTTTTTTTTCATTGTGCACTGTTAGAGCAGTTCCTCAGTGAGAAGTAACATGTCAGAATGAGTCCAACTTTTTAACAGGAATTAAAACAAATCATTTTAACTGCCTACGTTTGTTTGCACAAGGAATTAGACTCCGGTTCAGTGGCTTTTAACAGATCATATTTACTGGAGCATACAGATATAGAAATACAGGGGATCAGCTTTGGCCTCACATAACACAGATGGGGGTTGGGAGGACAAGGACAAAAAAAGACCTCCCAGTTTCTCACAGAAACTTCTTACAGAAGAATTTTGCACATAAACTATCCAAAATACTTTTAATGATAAACATTCTTATTAAATCTTTGTGATACCTCGTGCCTCTTTAAGACACTCGTGATCATATTCCAGAAACCATGAGTGTTGAGTGAGCAAAATCTGAAAAAAAAATAATAATCTGGACATAATTAGCAATAAAAACACCTCACAGCTGTGCTGCATTTCCATATTACAGCACCGCTTTCTACAGCCTCAAAAATACAATAGAGTTTAAGAGTCAACTCTTTCAATGACTTTACAGATTTATATTTGAAATACAATAAAGAAAATCAGTTTACAGCTACAACCTGACCAGCTACATTACAATTCTGCTTATATGATTAGTAATAATAATCAAATGACATGATATATAGTAATGTAACACTGAGAGACCACTTCGTCTGCATGTGTTGTTGAAAGGAGCTATAAACTTGCCATACATTCATAACGTGATATTTTTAGTAGCCTGACTAGTTTAGACTTCTAATTGTAAATAGAATATATTTAAATTCAAGTGAAGGAAATGAATACCTGCTGGACTGCTGACTAAATCTCTCTAATGTACCTTGGCAGGGCTTTGCTGTTTCACTGCATTACATTACACAGATAGGGTTCATTGAGTTCGTATTAAAGGAACAGTTCAACATTTTAGGAACTACTAATTCATTGTTTTGCAAGGAATTAGAGAGATTATCATTCTCGTGTCTCGTTTAGCACAAAGACTGTAAACTGGGAAGAACATTGTTCTGACTCGGACAAATTTATTTCATTCATTTGTTGAACATAAAAACTGTTATTCATCCAATTTAAACAGGCATACATGATAACTACAGCCACAAGCAGGGAAGATGTGACCAATTTAATTTAAGCTTAGTTCAAACTGAATATTATCGACCTGTTCTAGCAGCAGAAATATGAATTTCAAGTTGACACCATTAGGTCGACATTAACATGAAATCTCAAAGCCTTTTTTCAGCCAATTCACCCTCGACATGCCGATATTTTGTCCACCCAGCTGTCCCCCTGCATACAGTCTTTGTGCTAAGCTAAGCTAAATGGCAGCAGTGAGTGGATTGGTTAAACTATTCCTTTAAAGTGCCAAAAAAAAATCTGCAATAACTAGTGCTTGATTATATGGTTTATTTCGTCTAATGCTCTCAATGGAGTGACTAAGTCCTTCGTCCTTCTGCTGCACGGGCTTTATTACTCCGCGTTCATCCAGCGCCTTCGCCGCCCGCCCTCTTCGTGAAGTTTGTCCCTCAGCGCGATCCGTCGCTCGTCCAGAGAAGAGAAGGAAAAAGAGCGACGGCCGAAAGCGACGCTCGCTGCTGATGAACCGCTGGCTCGGAAATGGAGAGCGACACCACCGTCCGGAGAATAAAAGCCTCCGGGACACAGCAGTATGTAGCTCCAGACTACGACGGCTCCCCGGACCGGTGCGGGAATAACGGCTGCAGCGGAGACCCGAAGAGGAAGCCCGCCGTGAGGCTGGAGCTGCTGCGGGAAGGACTCGCGGCTGCGCTGGTCGCGCTGTTCGTGCTGCTGCTGTGGGGACTCGTTCACTTGTCGCTGCAGCAGCTTGTCATTGGAAAACCGACCGGCGAGTTCAACGCGGTCAGAGCCAGGTGAGCTTTCAAACAAATACAAGCTCCTTTAGCTTCAGCGTGTTTGCTCATGGGCTCGGGGCAGCGGAGCTCCGACCTGCCTGGAGACCACTGCCGGGTGTCTCTTCCGGTCCACCTTTACCTCCAAGGTACAGGCGGACAGGTGTCCATGCAGGCGGGACACCGGTGATCCCTCCCGCTGCTGTTCGTCTGTTCAAACGAGACGTAAACACCAAGTTTAAACTTCTGAAAGGCTCAAAAAGTCCGTTTTTTTGTTGTTTTTTTGAGGTCAACTAAAACTAGTTTTGTTTATTTGTGGTTCAATCAAAAGGGACTTTCATCAAACATGAAATATACCATGAAACGTTGGAAGACAATGGAAAGGACAGGAAGCACAATAATAAACAAACAAATAAGGTGTTTTTTTTTTTTTAATAAAGACACTGATTTAATGTTTCATTTCTGTTATCTCATAATAGTAAATATGAGCACAGCTGTTGCATCTGTGTAGTCAGCTGTTCTTACTCATTTAAATCCTCATCTCTTTGGGTCGTTGGCCTTGTAGTGGGAAGAAAAGAGCCATTTATAGACATCACCTCTGGAAACCTGACAGGATGCAGAATAAATGATTTATCGGTTATTTTAAAATATCACCAGATTGATCAATAATGCCAGGAACTGTCGGTGGCAGCCCTGCTCCTCCAAACACTTTATTGATTCGATCAAATACTGGTCAGATTGATGAATGAAAAATGCAGCCTGTTCTTTAGAAGAAACTGTTCAGATTAAAGGACCAGCGAGACGGAGGGATTACGGCGCTGAATCGGAGGTCAGCAGGGCCGCGGTCGAGCTCTTAAAAGAGCCGGGCGGCAGGATTTGCCATCATTTGGCTGCTTTGCTCCGTGAATGAGTCAGGCATGCTGCATTTGAACTGATTAGAGCTCTCTGAGCTTCTTTGGGCACAATCACGGCTTTCAGGAGTCCATGACCTGCAAATCCAGATTCGAATTATGAGCGTAACACAGTCACTGCAGGCAGCAGCTCAGACATCTGTGATATCATTTGGTACAAATTAAGAAGAAACTGCATGCAGCAGAAGACTTTGTGATGGTTTTTTTTGTCGGGAGGGGGGAGGGGTGGGGCACTAGCAAGAGAAATGGGATAAACAGACATTTTCTGTTTTTAACCCGGCTGGACTACAACACATCCTTCCTGGTTTAAAGACACAAATTATTCCCTCACCACTTCTAAAGTTGACTTTAAACATCCGTTACAACTGCAGCACTTTTACTGGCGTGGGAAGCCGAGGCAGCTCTGGATGTTTCACGAACAGCAGGAACAAAATACCTGCAGCAGCTGTTTTCTTTTAAAGAAAAAAGGAGAAGAAGCACGTGCTCTTCTCTTTCTTCTGGCCCGTGTCGGGCATCTCTGCTTTATTTCCTTTTCTACTTTTTTTTAAGGAAGTCTGTGCAGTGACGAGGAAGAAATGCTCAGAAACAAATCTCACTGCAATCCAGCTGTGTCAGAGCAGTGGCTGTAACTCATAGCAACGATGTTTGCTTTTAAAAGTGAATTTCTAATTTGACTTATTGTCTCTAGTTGATGGGATAAAAGCTGAGCTTCCTCCAAATACGGTAAAATAATGTCATTTTGGAGCCGGAGATGTTTGAGCATCATCACCAATAGAAAATCTTGAGTATGGGTGCACAAATATTTTGTAATTCGACACAGCCAGCGGTCTCACAAACACACCTGCAGCTATGCACATGTACAAACCATGTGCATCTGTCTGCAACCATGTCAGCAAGCTCATCCATATCTTCAGGAAATGCATTTATCAATTTCACGAGTTTTCACTCATTAATATTCTCTTTCTCTCTTGTTCCCTTTTTGCTCTTCCTTCACCTCACAATGGAGACGGCACCTGGAGCGGATCACCAGCGTCGGGCCGCGGCCGGTGGGCAGCCACGAGAACGAGGTCCTGACGGTGGGCTACTTGTTGGAGCAGATTGAGGAGATCCGGCTGGAGATGGCAGCCGGCACCCATCAACTCACCGTCGATGTGCAGCGTCCCACCGGCTCTTTCTCCATCGACTTCCTCGGAGGCTTCACCAGCTTCTACGACCGCGTCACCAACATCGTGGTCCGGCTGGAGCCCAAAGGCGGCTCGCAGCACTTCATGCTGGCCAACTGCCACTTCGACACAGTGGCCAACAGTCCCGGTACAAAAACAGTCCTTCTTATTTACTTAACAGGTTTTCCTTTTGCTTATGTGAGCACTGAAAGTGCTGGAACTTTTTATATTCATTTTATTTATGATAAAGGTTTAAAGCTCCCATGTTGGTACATGCAGAAAACGCCTCGAGGCCAAATTTGAACCGGTTTCCAAATGTCAGTCTTGAACTCGATGGATCAGAATATTCTTCTGTAATAACTCCTGCGTATTTGATCAAATCGGTTTTTTTAAGTGTGCCATTTTTGTACTGATTCATTTTTGTGAATCTGTGCACTTTCACTGAGGATTTGTTGTTGTTTGTTGGCTGTTGAGGATGTTGAGTAAAGAGGATCAGTACTTTGTGGATATGTAACTCTAAAAAGCTGTAAGGAACATTGGAAGTGTTTTTGCCAATGTTTATGTATTGTTTTTTCTAGATTGCATAATCAAAGCGCCTATTGAAAGTATCATCATGAAATTGTCGTTCATGGTCCTCAAAGGATGAAACCTGCTGACTTTGGTCATCATCAAGTTCACATTTTTCTTTTGAAGTGACATATTTGAACAATTACTGGCTGGTTTTTTTTGTGTGTTTAATTTGGTACAGAAGTTTAACGTCCCCAGAGGATAATGATTAACCTTTTAAATCTCTTGCTTTTGGCTGTATCCTCACAAATCCTTCCAACTCCCAACATGCAAGTTCTCAATTAGTCTGTGATATTAATATCCTCGTTTGTGTCCCGTGTTGTGCGCTTGTCATGTGGACTACACGGCGTGAAATTTAGACGGCAACAGCCAGGCAATCTAGAAAACTTAATGCATCACAAACAGCGACTTTGTGCTTGTTTGCTAAAGATAGGTGGCACATTTCAGCCTGGAGCCATCGCGTCTTTGTCTGGTTTTAATTCAGGAATTTTTCACTGTTTAACTACACGCCCTTCAGCCTGCTGGGGAGGCATGTTTTCCCTACACACACGCACGCACACACACACACACACACACACACACACACACACACACACACACACACACACACACACACACACACACACACACACACACACACACACACACACACACACACACACACACATAAATTTTCACACACAGCTTCTCCGGTAAAAGGAAATTGACCCAAGAGGTGTGGACCATAAGATGCAGGAAGATACTCGTGCCTTTTCATGTCTTCTGCTGCCTGCCAGGACTTTGATTTCTTGGAACTCAAAATATTTGTGAGTGTAAAAAAATATCGATGGAAAAAAAAAAAGGGGGAGAATAAAGACAGGCGGTGCCTTGTTTTGCACATTTTTATTTCCTCGTAGGTTGAACGTAGGCGCAGGTCAGCTGACGGTTTAATTCAAAGCACCTACAGTACGATTCATCCAGTTAAAGCTAACATGCACAGATGAACCTACCGGCCTTTCATGGTCATGGATTAATATGCGGCGGACATAAGTGACCGGGACAGAAGCATGAATGGTACCCGGATGGACAGTGAACCCCCCCCCCCCACACACACACACACACACACACTTCATGAGCGCATGTCTAGAAATCCAGAGCACATGATGTCTCAGTTTAGCTCTCTGATCTCGAGGTCAATCTTCCCTTTCTTTGCATTTATTCTCAGTAAACTGTTCCTCACACTAACCTGTCTAATCTTTCTGCATCACATGCCCCCGTTCACATGCTCTTTTCTGCTTTCTTTTTTTGTGCTCTCACCAACCAGCAGTGGGAGCTGAGTTTTTAGCCAACTTGTCGCATTCTTCACGTTTCCACTCGAGGCTGGCTTCCTTCATTCTCATGCGTTTGTGCTCAGCGTTTTTTATCTCCACCATCTGGGTATTTCTTTTTTATCTCCACTGGGTCACGATAAGCGGGTCATACTGATGCACGATTACATGCCTGTTTGTGTGTAAACACATTTCTACCGCCTGATAGAAATGTGGAAGGTAACTGGGAGCTCCCTGTTTAGCATTCCTGACACACGTTCGCTGGTTTCCTGGTTTTAGGTGCCAGTGACGATGCAGTGAGCTGTGCAGTGATGCTGGAAGTCCTCCACTCTCTGTCCAACCAGTCCACTCCTCTTCACCATGGGGTTATCTTCCTCTTTAACGGGGCGGAGGAAAATATACTGCAGGTAAAACACAGGACACGTGCCGTGCTATCTGGATGTAGCCTGTCCACACAAACTTTATTTAAAGCTTCTCTCATTTTGTTTTTCTTAGTTTTTCTGCCTCATTCTTACTTTCCTCCTCTTGTCTTGATTTATTTTTTTATTTCTCTATCAGGCGAGTCACGGTTTCATTACTCAGCATCCCTGGGCCAAGCAGGTGCGAGCCTTCATTAACCTGGAGGCTGCAGGTGTTGGAGGCAAAGAGGTTGTTTTCCAGACAGGTCTGTACCCATCATGTTTGATAAACGGGCCTCACCTTAGCATTACTTTAAAAAGCACCACACTTTTAGCCAACTATCTATACTTATTTATACGTATGGAAAAGCCTGCAAAGAATGCGGCGCAGTTTTACGTGTTACTAATGTCTGAACAGTCCTGACATGGTTTGTATTATATACCGATTGTATCTGCATTATTATATAAATATATATCTTTGTCTACACAATGATTACTCTGTTACAAACTACTGTTCAGTATCCAAAACATCTCAGGCTTTTCCTCCCTTGAAGGTCCAGAGAACCCGTGGTTGGTTCAGGCCTACGTGAACGCAGCCAAGCACCCCTTCGCCTCGGTGGTCGGCCAGGAGGTCTTTCAGAGCGGCATCATCCCCTCTGACACCGACTTCCGCATCTACAGGGACTTTGGAAACATCCCAGGTGAGACCAGCAATCATTAGAGGGCACTAGATAAATTCATAATGGAGGTATGTCAAAGTTAAAAAAGGAAAATCCAGTGTGTTATAGACAAACAAAGCAAACATGCTTTCACTCCCTGACACTTCAACTGGATTATTTTCTCTTTTTGGTTTAACAGGCATCGATCTGGCTTTCATTGAAAATGGTTTCATCTACCACACCAAGTACGACACGGCCAACAGGATCCTGACCGACTCCATCCAGAGAGCCGGTACACGTCTGACCTCACACATAAACATGTGATCCGCTTTTATTTAACAGTTTGAATAGATTCAGCAGGGTGTGTGTGTGTGTGTGTGTGTGTGTGTGTGTGTGTGTGTGTCAAGGAGAGAGCGGTCACTGCAGCGTCATCTTTTTGTCACGGACACATGCTGTGTATTTGTTTTGTCCTCCAGTCGGAGGCCGGTCAGCAGTTCTTTGATCTCTTTTTCAGCACGGAGGACTTAGAGATACACACACACACACACACACACACACACACACACACACACACACACACACACACACACACACACACACACACACACACACACACACACACACACACACACACACACACACACACACACACACACACACACACACACACCGGCTGCAGGCTGTTGCCCTCATTTATCTCGCGTCTGTGTTGCTGAATTATTTTGCTTTACTTAGCAGAGAATCCAGTCAGTCAGCACTAAAAAACGGAGACAGTTGGCATCTTTGCTCTCTCGCTCAGCTACTGGACACCTCGCTCCTCTTCCACCCGGCGCAGCAACTCGCCACGAAAGGCATGAATTATTAGAGATGGTGAGATTTCAGAGGGTGGGAGACGGTATTTTTAGTCTGTGAAGAAGGAGGCAGGAGAGTTTTGTGAGGTGGAGAGTGGGCCACAGCACAGACGATGAAGATACCACCAGTAGCTCTTTTGAAGCTTGTGATGAACTCGGCACATTCTCGGCCTCCTCTTAAAAAAAATCTACCTGACGGCTCGGCGTCTGGACGAAGCGTGGCAGCGTGCCTCGATCTGTTTTCTAAAGATGAAAAAAACAAAACAACTATCAATAAGGGCACAGCAATATAACCATGTTACTGCAGACAAAATCACAATATATGACTTTTTACACGTTTGTCTTATCTTTCTTATCAATTTTGGTTTTGTCTTGGAGAAATTCAGGAAGCAAAGTTGTGGTTTCATCATAAGCAGTGAACGCTACATGAACAAGTAGTTGTTGTTGTGCACTCAGTTGTTGACACTGTTTGGTCGGAGTGAGCCCACCAGGCGGAAGAACAACTGAGCTTTGTCTCTTCTCTGTGTGTGTGTGTGTGTGTGTGTGTGTGTGTGTGTGTGTGTGTGTGTGTGTGTGTGTGTGTGTGTGTGTGTGTGTGTGTGTGTGTGTCTGTATGTGTGTGCGCGCGCGTGCGCGAGTGAGAAGCTGAGTTTCTTTTGTCTGTGCTGATCTCCATACTGCTGCCTCCATGTGTACACAGTACACACACACACACACACACACACACACACACACACACACACACACACTTTCTCGATTCTCCATCCTGATTTCTTATCATCCTCTCACAAAACAAACCGTTGTGTGAGTATGAGGGTCGAGATGTGTTAGCAGTGATTACAGTATGATTTACATTCTGAATGTTCCTCCATTAATCTTTCATAACTGTTTATATACTCTAGTTACCAATAATATGACATATAACCTAATAGAGAAATTAAACAATTGAAGAATTTAAGGCTCAACACAGAAACCATTATTTGCTTGTCTGTGCTGTGTCTTGTATTTTACATTTTTCATGTTCGTGTAAACATGGTTTTATTGCTGCAGAAACTTCTGTCTGTTTGTCAGCTCTGAAGCCGGTTCTGCAGGTCAGCCAGTTACACTGAGTCACCATTAAATAAATAAAAGAAAGTGATATAGGTCACTATCGAATGATGTCGTCAGATGATAGTGAAGATATTACTTTCATATTAAGTCACATACTTCCTCTGATTGTGGGAGTAGAATTACAAATGGTGGAAACCTCCAACTATAACTGAGCAACGGTCCTAGTTGTTCTGTTGTCTCTCCAGTCGATGTACTGCGACTCTATATTGCTTTGAATTTCTTCACATCTCTCCTCGCTTCCTGTTTCTAGGCGACAACATCCTGGCGGTCCTGAAGTACCTGGTAATGTCAGAGAAGTTGGCCGACTCCTCAGAGTATCGTCATGGCAACATGGTATTTTTCGACCTGCTGGGGGTCGTAGTCGTGGCTTACCCGGCACGTGTCGGGACCATCCTCAACTACATGGTCGCCACGTTCACCTTCCTCTATCTGGCCAAGAGAGCCTCACTGCCTGGCAACGGGGGTAGGTTGCTGCTTCCTGTCGTGGATGTGTCATGTCATTTCATTTCCTGTGCCGGTTGTGTGAGTTGTGGGTTTTCCTCTTTGTGACTTTCTCTTGAAAAATGCAGGGTGAGGTTTGTATGGTCCCGATGTATGGTTTCAGGTCTAATGTCTTCACTCGCTGGTTTCATTGTTCTGTAGAAGAACTTGATGACACGTTAATGCATCTGTTTGTTTTTTGTCTTTCATCCATCTGGCCTCAGGATGGCGCTATGTTCGAGATCTGGCCTGCGCCACAGGTGTAGCAGTGCTGAGCTGGTTTGTCACCCTGCTGTCGGTGCTGATCGTGGCCCTGCTCGTCACTCTGTTGGGCCGCTCCATGTTCTGGTACAACCATTTCTACGCCTCCATCTGCCTGTACGGAGCTGCAGCCACCGGCAAGATGATCCTCGTCCACACGCTGGCCAAGAACCTGTACTACGGGGTAGGTGATGGAGTTTCCTTAAACTTAGGACAGCAAGTTTAAAACAGGAAACGGTCGATGGTGTTGAAGTGGCCTGTAAATTTGTTGTAAAATGAACACGAGACGGATCAGAAACACTAATTATGAAACCTTAGTCAATCTTGTTTTATTCCACATCTTCCATCAGCGCTGAAGATGGAGCTTCTTTCTAAATCACAGTTGTATTTATTGAGGGGCAGAAATGTGATTAGTCAAAGGTGAGTGTTGAAATATTTGACGCTGAAAGTAAATTAATATCTTGAAAGATACATCTCGTGAACATTTCGTTCAGTCGAGCATAATGAAAGCGGTACTAACCCCTCTCGTTCCTGCTTTTCATTTATTTTTGGAGGTAAAGAGATATGAGGAAAACATTTCTCGTTCAGCTCCCATTTAATAAGAAGTGAAGAGCAGAGAGGAGAAAGCCCGACGGTTCCTCTTCCTCCTCGCAGATTACAGAACAGTCGCTCTTTGTGTGTTTGTCTGTCTGTGTGATAATAAAACTGTGGAGGTGCTGACAGTCAGTCATCTGTCAGTCACATGCACACAGTCATTCACCAAATAAAGATTCACAACACGGTGTTGTCTCTGTGGTTTCTGATAGTCAGAGCAGGAGGGAGCATCTTATGGTTTCTTCGGCATCTCTGCTTAAAGCAAAACATATTTCGTGCATTCGTTAAAGGGAGACTTTTATTCTGGTGAAAGTCTTTTGTACCTTTTAGAGACAGATGTTTGCGTTTCGATGGACATGTTGTGTTTTTCACGTGGAGTAAAGAGAAGTGTACATTAAGAGTTGATACCACTGCAGAAAGTTGATTTTCATCTGGAGCTGCCGTTTACCACAATATGAACTGCAGCATATCCTGGCTGCTCTCCAGAAAGGACACAGACTAACCTTTGTCCCAGATTACATAACGCTTCAATGAAACAAAATCTCTATTAACAGAACAGAGCGTATCTTTGCTCTAATTCTGCTTGGTATTTTCTTCAACAACAAAAAAGTCTAGTTGTGACTCGTGGATTTGATTTAATAAAGCAGACACAAATCATCAGTCCTGAAAGTTTGAAGATTTCAAATACAATTTGCTCAGCCAGTGATGCACTCACGGCTCCTTTATTTCAGAGTTTTAGCTTCAGGATATGTCAGAGGGGATGTAGGAAGTACAAAATACCACCTCATGTCATTGATTCTTTGTTCTTGTTTAGTTAGTGATTATCTTCTCTGCAGTTTAAATAAGATGATGCCAGCAAAAAATAACTTCTTCGATGTCAAACGACTTTTACTAATAAATAATTACAAATAAACACGATAAACCTGCATTGAATATGGAGGGTAAATCATTTGAATTAAGATGCTAAATATGTTTCACATCAGTGTAATTGATGAGCCTTTTTTTTTTTTTTTTTCCTTAAGTGCTCATCAGTTGATTCCCGACTATCAAAGCAGCACCAACATCTCTGACCTGCTTGTGTTTGTGTGTTTTGCCCACGCAGGGAGTCCGTCTGGTGGAGCTGGGCGACCTCTTCTTCGACGTGAGCTTGCTGCTGTGGTGCTGCAGCCTGGTGTGGTTGACCCATCAGGGCTTGTGTTCGGCCTACGTGCCCATGCTGATGGTAGCATTCCCTCTGGCCACCCGAATCCTGCTGGCGAGGGAATTTAAACACAGAGGTAAAGACTCCACCCCAGATCAACCCTGTTTAACAAATACGAGAGATCGGGACATGTTTTTAAGATGTAGTTGAAACTCCAGGCTGACGGTGTGATCCTCGGCCGGGTCAGTTTGGTCTGACAAACTCTTTACTCTTTATTTCCAGGAGCGTCAGTGAAATACAGCGTCCTCTACCTGTTCGGCCTGGCGCTGCCCTACATCCACTTCATGTTCCTCATCTGGGTGGTGTTTGAGATTTTCACGCCCATCATGGGCCGCAGTGGCACGGAGATCCCCCCCGAGGTGGTGCTGGCCTCCTTGGTCACCCTGGCAACCATCTTCCTCTCCTCTTATTTTGTGAGTATTCCCACCTTGGATACAACGATGTGTAACTACTCTGGATCTTTATTTTAAAGCAAGAATAAATTGTACATGACTGAACAACTGTTTTGAATCGTCTGGCTGAAACATTTGTTTGAGCAAACTGTTTAATTGTAGTAGTAAAATTTTATGTAAATCTTAAAGACTGTGTTTTAGGCTTCTTGCTACATTTTCTGTCCTTTTAAAATAGCAGCTCGGTAACAGATTTTTTTTTTTGTCTGACTCAGCTGCATTTCATCTATTTGGTCCGGAGCACGAAGTGGATTCTGGCCGGTCTGGGCTCGGTCTTCGTCGTCATGTTCCTGGTGGTTTCCTCCGGGGTCCTCTTTCCTTATTCAGGCAGTCAAGACAGCCCGCGACCAAAGAGAGTCTTCCTGCAGGTTCAGAGTTACAAATCACACACAGACACTCGTATCCAAGAGAAACACAAGTCCAATCATTGGCTGGATGGAGGCTATAAATTATGCAAATGTTTCTACTTTGCTTTTTGAAGTCACTGTAAAACTCAATGTTGTGAAATACTGCAGACTGTTGGCCGACTTGTTTCCAGGTGAAGATGAACAGTCAGACACAAAGAGCACAGGACATGAATGAGTAGTTGGTTTTATCTGAATAGAAAAAGAGCAACATGAGTTAAAACTAAGCAGATCGAAATAAACAGTATCGTCAATTTGCATAAGGTATAGAAGATATAATTACTAAATACAAACAGACATTTCTAAACAATCGACTACAGCTGCACGGAAAGTGGAAGAAATAGAAGTCACAGTCAAAAAAGCTTTTATAGGTTGATCATCAACCGATTCAAAGTTCCTCCTGCAGCTTCACACTTTCATCGCTCTTTAAAGAAATGTGAAAACGTTGTTTTGAAAGTCAGAAAAATTGCCTCAATTAAACGAAGGAAGCACAAGTGGCAGAAGACATGCAGGTGCACGCATTAGAAGATCTTAATTAAACATCTTGCGGTTGATGGTTTCATAAAAACCGTCAGTTCCCAAAGCAGTGAGTGACGTCACTGACGTCTCTATTGAGCTCCATTAAATCTTTCTATCGAGATTCAGCGAGTGAAACCGCTGCAGCAGGAGGCAGGTTGAAGGAAAGCGAGCTGAATTGATGAATCTCTGCCTGCAGCACACAACACGGACCCTCCACAACCTGCAGGGGCAGCTGGAGAGCCGAGACTCCGGTCTGTGGATAAACAGCTTCGACTACACCGGCATGCAGCACGTCACGCCCCACATACCCGAGATCAACGACAGCATCCGGACCCACTGCCGGGAGGACCGGCCCTTCTGCGGATACCCCTGGTTCCTGCCCGTCAAGTTCCTCAGCAAGTCAGTACTACAACAACACTATTGTCAGCTGTAGCACGACCAAGCCTGCTTTCATTTCTACTTTAAACATCACCTTCACGAGTACTGTGGCACGTTTGTAGGAAGAACTGGTACCTTCCTGCTGCAGAAGTGTCTCCGAGCTCTCCGGTGGAGTTCAGCCTGACGTCCAGAGAAGAGACGAGCTGGGGAACCGTCAAGATGGTGTTCAGTGTGAAAGGTCAGGAGCCCTTCATGTAACCGAACCGACACGGATGGAGACGGGTGGCTGCAGAAAGTGGAAGAACTGAGTCACATCACGCAAACTTGGCTCATAAATCAGCTGATAGATGAGATAGATTAAAGTAAAGGTCCTTACTGTTGGTGCTGTCCTGTGTCCTGCAGGTCCCAGCCACATGTCCCTGTATCTGATGCCTCACCGGGGCGCCAGTCTCTCCACCTGGTCCTTCGGAGACGGGACGCCTCAGTTCGACCCGAGTGGAGAATACTTTGTCTTCTATTCCCACGGCCTGGACGCCCCCACGTGGACCTTCTGGTTTGAGATACAGGTACCGGCTGCAGATAAACACACCTGTCGTACTTCTCGTACCTGTTAACATTCTTTTAAGGTGAGTGGAGGTGACGCCATCGGAGTTCACTTTTACTTTTTTGATGGCGAATGTTCTTTTGGTGTTAAAAATCAGATGCATCCCTCGGTAATTTAAATGTGTTATAATTTGTGTATTTCAAGGAAGTGTCCAAATTTTGGAAAACACACGAATCCACTTAATATTTACATGTTAAGTCGTCAGATTGTTTTCCCTCTGGCTCATATTATCATGAAGACATGAGCGGTGTCTCCTTCTCCTGTAACTTGTTTGAGACTGTTGCCGTGCCAACAGCAACACGTAAATCACCTGTTGAACATTTGACAGCCTGAAGTTCCTCTTTGAATCCAAACGGATTAAACAGCGTTCAGACTCAGAGGATTTTTTTTTTTTTTTTTTTTGAATAATTCTTTTCATTCCTGACATTTCTGGAGTTCTTCAGTTCATCAGCTGACGGCGTCGGATTAGGACATGAGAAAATCCAAAAACATGCACCTCAGGTCAGGTTACCTGGCGCCGCGCTAGTGGCAGCCTGCTGCAGCAGCTCCCCCTGAGAGCCCCCCCTGAGAGCCCCCCCTGAGAGCCCCCCTGAGAGCCCCCCCTGAGAGCCCCCCTGCTGTAGTGAAGAACTTTCCCCTCGGGGATTAATAAAGTGAATAAAATAAAAAAAATCAAATGTTTAAACTGGAGGATCAGAGATTTGAACTAAATGCACGTCCTCAGGACGGAGACCACGTCCTCAGGACGGAGACCACGTCCTCAGGACGAAGACCACCTCCACGACCCTTAAACTCCCTCCACACATGTTTTTTAGGTCGCTAACAGTCCTGGTTTTAACTCTGTCCCTTTGTCCCTCTGTCCCTCTGTCCGTCAGCCTCCCAGGGACCCCGACCCCTCCGGCCCCGAGGGGATGATCTCCGTCGCCATATCCTCCCACTATTTCTTCGGGGAAGACCAGCGGACTGCACAGCTGGAGGAAATCCTCCGAAGGTTTCCCTCGTGGGCGTTTCCCTCCTCCTGGGTCAGTACTTATGACATGTACCGATACTGAGGACGTCGCACATCACAGAGGCTGATGCAGAGACGGCTGACGGCCACCGGGCCCCCCCACCGACCCCGACCCCGACCCCCCACCGACCCCAACCCGACCGAGACGGAGAAAAGAGATTTCAAGGAACAATACCGAGGACTGGCCCTGCTGCCTTTTCACTCTGACACTAACACACACACACACACACACACACACACACACACACACACACACACACACACACACACACACACACACACACACACTCTCTCTCTCTCTCTCACGCTCCGTCCCAGCCTGCCTCAGAGACCCCCACCACTGTGTCAGTCGGCCTCGTAGCGAACCGAAGCAGGAGGACGAGCTGAGGCGTGCCAGAGGTCAGAGGTCAGAGGTCAGCTGAGCGGTCGGCCTGCAGACCGACGCGCCGCTGAAACGAGCCTCGTTCCCGAGTTTGTGAAACGAACCGTTAAGTTTTTTGTTTTTTTTCTACTCAATCTGTCGTGCCTTTGCTTTACCCTCCCCCCTCACTCATCACTCATTCTTCCTCTCTCATGCTTCCACTCCTGCTGAATGACGTCCATGGCATGCCCCCCACCCCCACCCCCACCCCCACCCCCTCCCCCCCGGTCAGTCAACCACTCGGCCGTTGTCAGATCTGTGCGTCTCTGCAGAAACAGCGCCACCACCTCTCTGTAGGTGCAGTAACATACTGATGGATTTACGTTGGATGGGAAACTAAGACCCGACTTTAACTGGAGACTTTGACACTTTGAAAGTCGCGTTTCATCCACATGCACTCCTTCTACGAGGAGCGAATAGTTTTTGAGTTGACTGTGAACGTGGCTGTTATCATTCCTCACTGAGGCGGCGGATTTGCAGCAAAATCACATCCGCGTGTTTCAGTGAGGAATGTTAACGTCTGGCAGTTCAGACGCAGCAAACCGCGCTGAATGAAAACATCTGGCTGCAATCAAAATGTCAAGGTGTCCTTTTAAAGAGGAGTTCAGAGAGAGGTCTCTTATCTCTTGAAGCGGCTCGCCTGACCTGTTTTGGCAAATTCTCACTTTGGGTTTGACAAGAACGAAATTCACGAGGAAACACGGACAATCTTGTGACATGAAATTATTCCCCCCGTCAGCCTGGCAGGCGAGCGGGGGGGAAACCAGCAGTGCAGCTCCACAGTCGGTCACCTGCTTCTGTTCACGTGGGAGCGACGCTTCTTTACATTTCAATTACTGTAATAAGAATTTTGAAATACTTGACTATCCCACGAGCGTCTCCAGCAGCACCAATAAACTCACAGCTGTAATTATTCATCAATTTATCAATGAAAAGAAAGAAGTTGGTTTTCAAGAAAAAACACCAGAAATCTGTTGCTTCTGATTTTCTGCTTTTGTTTGCCACATATGGATGATGGGAAAACAAATATCTTGGACTTGGTTTTGGACTGACAGAAATACATCAACTTTGGATTCTTGCTGCTTTTTGCTGTTTAATAGACTAAATGATGAATCAAAAACACATTCGGACGGCTAACAAACAGAAAAGTAGTTGCAGCCTTTGGAGAAAATTGAGTTTTCAGTCAGTTGCACAACTAAAATCACCTGAAAACAAAAGGACATTAAAAACCAGCTTAAAAGAAATGTGTGAAATATCAGAAAACTAAACAACGCAGCAACAGGTTTACTTCTTTTTTTTTTTCGTGTAATTACCTGAGAAGGACGATGCAGTTTTGTAGAAATCACGAGACATATTCAATAAGGGCTGATCTTAAAACAATATCACAATAATTCAAAATATTCTTGACCGTACAAAAAAACATCTTATAATTAATTTCAAGAACACACAGGAGCAACAAAATAAGTGTTCTGGTTTTGTGTCAGTTTGTCTTCAGATATTCAGGAACCGACTCTTCTTCTCTGGAGCGCAGCAGCACATAAACATGTCAACAAGTTGGAATATTTCCATTATCACTCTATGAATATGAAGTTTTATTGGCATATATTCAGCAGCTGAACATGAAACATTAGTCATAATTTATAAGGATGTTACCGACCTGTCAAATAATAAAACCGAAAGTCTGCTGCAGCTTACAGAGAATAAAACGGTTGAACCTTAAACAGAAAACACTTCATCTCCATTTCTGTCCTCCAGAAGGTGAAACTCTGCGTTGGTGCTGCTGGAAGGAACATTCACATTTCATTGTTCTCCTTCATTTCACGTGGAGCTGCATCTTTATGTCTCGAGCCCAAGAATCACAACCACGATCCAGTTAGCGTGACCTGTTGTACACGTGTCCGATCCGCTGGACAGCACTACCTCCACAGTTAGTGTCCAACTCGAGGAGCTCTCCACTAACCTGAGATGATTCTGAGTCTGGTGTCGGTGCGCGGGCTCCCTGCTGTCGGCGGGACTCGCCTCCTCGGCGTGATCACGGGAGGAGATCAGCCGGGTCTTCTGTCCGCTCTGTGTGCCGTCGTGATCCGTGTCACTCAAACTGACAAATAACAATGAAAAAGGAGGCCTTGAAGTTTCGCTTCCAAAGATGCACAACATGTTTACTGTGGTGAACACAAGCGTCTCAGTGGTCTTAAATCTATCAAGTGCCGCACCGTATAGCATTTCTATGTATGAGTTGTTGTCTCGGGAGATTTCGGCGTCAACAGATCGTCCCACGATGCTCTTTTTCCTGTTTATGCATCAGATGAGCAAAACTGGAAAGTCACAGATGATTTTAAAGTGACGGGCAAACGATCGGTATCTATTCTGGAGCTTTTTGACGGCATTACATCGTCTTTCTCAAAGGATGGGAGTTTGCTCAGTTGTCATGGAAACATAGATGTTCAGATTTCCCTTTTTTTTTTTTTTTTTTTCCCTCCCGACACTTCGTCTGTGAGATGAAAAGCAGAAAGTTGATTCTCATTGCTGCTTCGAAGATCAAGAATGAAACTTTAAGTCCATCTGCCTCAGAAAAGCTCTCCGGACCTCCTTGTTGTTGTTGATGTCAACAGCTGACTGCAGCGAAGACGTGTCAGGACTCCGTGTTCCCTCAAACCTGCCGGTTTAACTCTTAACTGTGAGACAAAAAGAAGAAATAGAAATCTAGCTGATCAGTGAAATCGTGGATCAACGATGTTTGTGTCTTCTTAAAGGACCTTACCTGTGTTTTTGGTTCGAGTCATTGAAGAGACGAACATCAGGCTGCTGTCATTTGAAGAAATTTCCCCTCGGGGATTAATAAAGTGTATCAAATCAAATCAAATCAAATCAAATCAAATTTGACCGAGTCAAAGCCTTCTGTTGTTCAGCACATTTCAGGTGTGAGTGTTCAGAAACCAGCAGCCGTCTGCTGGACTGAAATGTGCTGAAACGTGGACCTGTGGCTGTTTGATGAATTCGAGGTTCCCGACTGCTGCTGAAACTCCTGTCCAGCCAGAGTGACGTCATGAAGGCACGTTTCTCTGCAGCCGGCCAGCTGTTTCCTCGCCGGGTGTTTTCGGTCCGTCGGTGAACGAGGAGGGAGACGCTGCAGGAACTGACACGCTTTGACTTTAAAGACGTGAGCGTCTCCGTCTGCGGGGAAATTTCAATCGTGAATCTTTTCACGACGGGAGAAAATGCGTTTTCCTTTTCTGAGTTGTCAGGGCTTTTTATTTTTTTATTTTCATCTGTTGATCTTTGAGTTAACATCCACTGAGCTGCTGAAGCTACAAGCTGACATCAGAGTTGAGTCTTTACAGTACGTCATTTATGTGAAAAAAAGACTCGCGGGTAGATTTAAACGATCTCTTCTGTTCTATAGAAACAGTCGAATGCAGAATGTCCTCGAGAGAAAAAGCTTTATGAACTAATATGAATTAATATTTTTCTATAATTCTGTAGTAGAGTGGCACCTGTTTTGTTGGAGGCTGAAGGAACAGAAAGAAAGTTAAAGATGCTCGTTGAATCTGCTTGTTCATATTTCTAACCACCAACGTAACTTTTTTTTTTTTTTGTCTTACTGTAATTTATAGTTGTGACATTATGGGATGGAACTGCTGCAAATGTGGGAAATAACATGGAGACGCTGTGAAGTGGCTCCTCCTCACTGTTGGTGCTCCCACTGTTGAACTGAAGCTCACACACACACACACACACACACACACACACACACACACACACACACACACACACACACACACACACACACACACACACACACACGCTGCTAGAGTTAAGTAAAAATACAAACTAGCTTTTAGGATAATTTAAATGGTGACCGGTTGCCGATTGAACTGAAATCTTTTTTTCTGGGAAACACGTTGAAATGTCTTAATATTGACGGATGTCCTTTGTTATTTTTTTTATATATTACATTTGTTTTTGTTACCTGAATATTGTTTCATGACTTTTTTCCTCTAACTGTTCTCAGTGAATTTAAGATGTTTTTAAACAAGACTGATCATTTTGTTCCTTTTTTTTTTTTTTTTTGTGATTGACACATAACGTTGAAGTTTCTCCTTTTGAATTGATGTTTTTTTATTTGCATATGTCTTGTTAGTTGGGATTCAGTGATTGATCAGGTTCTTGTGATTGGTATTATCGGGATTGATCTGGTTAACAGGGTATCTATCTCTTGAATGGACGGGATGATCTTACATTATGCAAAAAGCTTGAATTAATTTAGCACTTGTACAGCGATTAAAATGCTTCTTACATTAATGTTGTTTTGTCCTTTTTACTGTGTCACTGGATGTATTTACAAACAGATTAGATATAAAAATTAGAATTACCACTTAGCCTCTGCTAACCACTTAAATTGTAATTTACATGTATATCTGTCCAAACTCATAAATATTGAACTTTGCAATTTGCTGCGAAATTAGTGACAAATTTGAAGAAATTCACTCGAAGACATTCCTGAAAAATTGGATTCACAGGCATTGATTGACAGAGCTGACGGTGACCTTTGACCCTTAAACACCAGAATCTCATTAGGTCATTATTGGGTCTAAGTGACATATTTGGTCCACATGAACAGGACGGAGCCTGAAACGTCAAAACTCCAGACAGCTGCGCTCAATGAGGCAAAATAACCATTTTAAAAATAATTTATTGGTCTTTATGTACAAGGAAAAAAAAATGAAGTAGAAAACCAGACTTGAGTAGAAAAGAGTTTCTTTACACTGCATTGAGGACGTCTGCTGCCCAGAAAGAAAACTTTTCCTCTGAGAAACAGTCAATACTTTGAAACTGTACACGGTGAGGAGGCAGCTCCTCACCGCAGACACGGGAACTGTCAAAACATCCACAATATTCATTTCCGTAGGAAATTGTCTGGCATGCTGTCAGCACGAGCTCCGAGCGAGGAGGGTTGTGATGAGCGGGCTGTGTGTGTGTGTGTGTGTGTGTGTGTGTGTGTGTGTGTGTGTGTGTGTGTGTGTTTTTGTGCGACCGGTTAAAACAGAAGGCCTCTGGACGTAAAGTCTTTGGTTCATCAAGTTACCGTTTTTCAAGTGAAGTAAAGCTTCCAGCGGAGCCGCTTAGTGTCGCCGTTGGAAACCAGGGAGCAACGGGATGACGTCAGCAACGCGCTGCCGTGTCGTCATTTCGCCCTTTCGTAAGTGTTTAAAACAATACAGACAAGAAAGTTCAACTCATCTCGTACACGGCTACGACAAAAACGAAGATATACAACATGATTTGGTCGACGATGAAAAGCAAACAGCCGGGGAATAAAATAGAAATAAAGCTGAGTAACATTTCAATACATTGCACAATATAATACTGACTTATCCATGATGAACCTTTTAGTGTGTGTGGTAGAAACTTTGACTACTAAAAGGGGGAAAAGTTTGTTATTAGTCATAAAAAAAACAACAACTTATCAATTCAGCAATTATCACCTCAGCTAAAAT
Organism: Brachyistius frenatus; assembly: GCF_029030835.1. Classification (NCBI taxonomy): domain Eukaryota; kingdom Metazoa; phylum Chordata; class Actinopteri; family Embiotocidae; genus Brachyistius; species Brachyistius frenatus. The sequence continues at coordinate 890,028 of NW_027210721.1, forward strand.
GCCAATAAATAATAGGAATAATGAGGACTAATGCAGTAAAAATCAATTCCAAGTGATCAAAGTCACCAATCATGTCAACACTATGAACACAAGGCGCATTCAGGACTCCACGAGAAGCACACGGTGACGTCTTCTGGAGGAGGAGGAGGTGATATGTAGGAAAAGAAATCACTCAAATGAAATGCTCCTGATAAGGAAATCAAATGATGCTCTTGAAACCTGGGAAAGCTCAAAAGTGTTAACGCTCTGCTGATGACAGGAAACAGTAGTGAGCTCTCAGATGGAGACGAAGGGAAACTGTTTAAAAGCTGCTAAAGCATCGGATGATTTGGTTTTTGTAGCGCGAGTGTCACCGTGTGGGGGGGGGGGGGGGGGTGCAGACAGCTGATTCTGACGTCATTGCGTGAAAACTACATGAACAGAGGCGCTGATCAGCTGTAAGAAACTAGACTGCAGGTTAAAGAATTACACAGAATTCATACCGTGAGCGTTTTTTTTTCTTTCACCGGAGAGATCGATAGAAAAATAATGTCCTCTCGTACACTGTCACATCGTTGAAAAAAGGTATCACAAAATATCTTAAAATCATGAGGTATGAAAATATGAAACCGCTGCACGCTGACGGAGGCTCGGACACGCCGCAGCGCCTCCAGCTTTGTTCCACATGATCCAACAGGCTGATTTCTATCTTTGCATTTTACCAAAACAAACAATGGAGCTTTTTGTCTGGAGAGACTTTGAAATAATAAGAAAAAGAAAATAAACAGCCGGGTGCTTTCGTGTGCCGCTCTACAGCTTCCAAACACCACGAGAGGGAAGCAACTCCACTCGGTGACCTTTGTTTGTTCTCAGAGACGAGACGTCCGTCCGTCCGTCGGTTCTCATCCACAGACACAAATCTGAAGAGCCGGTAATACTGACTGAAGTAAGAACCTGCAGGAGAGGTACTTTCTGTACACACACACACACACACACACACACACACACACACACACACACACACACACACACACACACACACACACACACACACACACACACACACACACACACACACACACACACACTGCTTCTAGTCGGCCTCCTCTCGAGGGTTCAAAGGTCACCGGTCGGAGGTCCCGGTGCTTCAGGACAAGGTGCAGTCGTAGGCTCCCTCCTCGTCCGCCTGCTCCTCGGTCTGCTCGGGAGGACCGTCCTCGGAGGGGGGGCGGGGAAACCCCCCCGCGGGCTCCAGGGAGGGCAGGACGAGGCCCAGCGGAGCCGCCGCCCCCCTGCCGTCGTCGGCCCGCGGCGCCGCCGCTCCCCCGGACCCCTCGGCGCCGCCCAGCTTGGAGCTCTGGCAGGCGGGCTGGAAAGCTTCGGGCTGCACCTGCTCAGACGCCGACTCCATCAGCTGCTGCAGCTGCGGCTGGATCAGGTGGAGGAACGGTTTGTATCCCAGGCTGCAGGTGCGAGAGACACGATTAGTTTTTATTTTAATTTGATTTATAGACACGCGATCCGTTCACGGCTCTGAACTCTTTGCACCCACCAGTCGGACGACGCCCACGTGTCCACGGCCAACAAGCCGCTGCGGACGCTCTGCACCGTCTCTGCGGGAACCTCCGGGCTGTCCAGGAAGCTGATCACCTGCTTGATGACGTTGGCGTCCCGCAGGATCAAGCCGACCACCACGCACCACTCCAGGCAGCCGGCCTCCATGAACACGTGGAGGAGGTACCTGACGGAGACGGAGAGACACAGATGTCCAACACCGGTTCTGGTCTCACGCTGAATTTAAAGCAGGAAGTCGGAACAGGAAGCGGAGCGGAGCGGAGTCTCACCTGAGCTGCACCTGAGACTTGTGCGGACCTTTGTTGGCGAGCTCCATGGAGATGTGCTCCAGCTCGGCCTGGCTCAGGCTCAGAGTGGACGAGTTCTCGTCCACCATCGTCCAGTCCCCGTCCACCACGGAGCTGGTCTCCGTCAGGTCCGTGGCCGAGCCCAGGCTGTACTCCTCCACTAGAACCGGAGAGGAGAACCGAGTTACGACTGTTCAGAACAAACGGCAGACCAGAAAGCGACGCTTCAGGTTTCTGTCACCTTTGTTGGTGAGCAGCGACAGGAAGGCGTCGTGCGTCTGAGGCGAGTGCTGGTTGGAGTGCGAGGACGAGGCCGCGTCCAGGTCTTTGTCCGTCGGCCCGAGTCCGTCCAGCCAGCTGTGGGTGGCGGCGGCCGGCGGCGGCGCCGTGTCCATGTCGCTGTTCAGCAGGCTGTCGGCCGACTGAGACTTCAACAGCCGAGTGCTCAACACTGAAGAGCGACGACAGAAAACAGCATGAAGTGATGAAGACAAACACGCCGATCAACTTCAGGCAGCGTGTCAAACATGTCGGGATGTTTCAGAGGAGCCGCAACAACAACCTGCTTATTTTAGAAATTAGAACGTTTTCTCTTCAACATCAGAACAATCCGTTTTCTTTCTTCAGCCACTTATCAGCCGACATTCAACACTCAAAGTGAAGCTGCGATAAGTGAAACGTGCTCTCTGCTCCCTCACCTGTGCGACAGCGTCCGTTCTTCAGCGGCGAACTGAAGCCTCCGACCGGACTGACCGGGAACGGCCACAGAAAATCTTTGTGGAGTCGCTTCAACGCCGAGACGAAATCCTCCACGCGGGCCACGCGGTTCCGCTCGCGACACAACCAGCCGATGAGCTCGAAGCCCAGCTGGGCGGAGAAGCATCCCAGGTCCCGCAGGCGGACCTGCTCCAGGAGGTGGCGGGCGTGACGCCACAGCATCATGTCGATGTACATGTTCTCTGCACACTCCCCATCCCGGCTGGCAGGAGGAGACACCACAGAAGAAGAAACACAAGATGTTACGGGGAGAAGAAAACACAACATCTACATTCTCTGTTCTCTAGTGTGTGTGTGTGTGTGTGTGTGTGTGTGTGTGTGTGTGTGTGTGTGTGTGTGTGTGTGTGTGTGTGTGTGTGTGTGTGTGTTCGTACCCTTTAGCAGAAGCTCCGGTCGGCATACTGAAGGTCTTCTGCAGGTTGAACTTCCCCGTTGAGATGGAGTCTGCTGACTGAGACAAGCTGATGCTGCGATTCCTGAAGAACTCGAAGCCTCCCGTTGAGCTGGGTTCCTGAAGACAGACACACCGTCATGTTTGTGACACAAAACTTGGAGGCAAAGGAAAGAAAAGAATGATTTGAAGCTCCTCACCTGAACAGTGGGCGTTGGGGGCGGAGTCTCCATCTCTCCGGAGCCAATGGCTTTGAGGAATCGGATCATGTGCCGGCAGAGGTCCCACTTGCCCTGCTCCAGGGCCGTGTTGAAGAGCAGAGTGGCGTGCTGTCTGCTCACCGCTGGAACCTCCATGTTCTTCAGAGACCGAGAGGGAAGCAGAGAAAGATTTGAACAGCTGGAATCAAGTACGAACAGTCGCGGGACGATGAATCATCTCGTCAACGCTCAGCCCACCTGCAGGATGATCAGATAGGAGGCTGCCGTGTCCAGGTCCTGAGCCATGAGACACTCCTCGAACAGATCTTTGGGGTTCCCCACGGCGGCGAACAGGTAGTTCCACAGCGCGTACTCCGTCTTCCGGGCGCAGTGGACGATGGTCTGCAGGAAGAGGGGGAACTCGGTGATGAACTTGGCCACGGTGGGCAGCAGCGGGTCGGGTATGGGCTCCCGCGACGTCGCCTCTTCCTCCAGCACCACGTGAACCATGAGCTCCATGACGTGGGGGAAGTAGGGGAGGGAGGCACACGACTGAGCCAGCATCAACGCCTGAGAGAGGAAACAGGGACGAATGTTGAAGCTGCACAAACAACCTCATCAGGGGATCACCGGGTGGAGCTGATGGTGCCATCGGTACCTGTTCACCCAGGTTGCGAACCAGCAGCTGCCTCAGGATGTGGTGGAGGTAGATCTGAGACGTCCTCTCTACGGTGCAGTACGGGAACAGCGCCTCCAGTGGCTCGGAGGATCCCTGCAGCCCGTCGTAGAGCACGGTCTCGTTGGTCGCCCCGAGGACCAGCGCGTCCTCGAACAGCACGGCCAGAGGGTAGATGTTGATGTGGAAGGGCAGCATGATGCGTCTGGACAGGAAGGAGTGCGGCTTGCGGTGGTCTCGGGGGAACAGCGGCAGCCACACCTTCATGCCCGCCTCTCCGCAGGACAACCACAGGGCCTCCAGCAGATGGCGCTTCTTCTTGTTGGAGCGACAGGTGGTCCACACGTTCTCCACACACTGGGCCAGAACCACGGGAGGGCAGAACGGTAGCTGGAGGAGGACCACAGAGAAACAGAGGGATGTGTTCCTGGATATTGAAAAGGATATTCAGGTAACACGATGTTCTGGTCGCGTGTTTGGACTCACCAGCTTCTTGTTGACGGCAGGTGATTCTTTCTCTCGGACCTGCGGTCCTGAACGGTCCCTCTGTAGCATGATCAGCTGGCCAGCCAGATTCAACATGATGCTCTCTGCCATGCAGGCCTGATATGAACACACACACACACACACACACACACACACACACACACACACACACACACACACGTTAGGATACGTTTCCATACTTGCAGTGGTGTGCCAGTGTGTGTGTGTGTGTGTGTGTGTGTGTGTGTGTGTGTGTGTGTGTGTGTGTGTGTGTGTGTGTGTGTGTGTGTGTGTGTGTGTGTGTGTGTTACCTGCTGCGGGGCTTTCAGCGTGATGCCGGTCTCTGTGCGTACGGACGTGAGCGTGACGGACACGACGAGGGCTGGATGAGGGATGTAGCGCGACATCGACACCTCCTGCAGCAGCTCCACGCTGGCTGACGGGTTCAGACTGCAGCGGCACACACAGTGTTAGAAACGTTAGAAACCAGAATCACGAGACACTAACAAGGAATCCGAGGAGTTTAACCGCGACAGGAGTCCAAAAAAAACCCGCCATCATAATGCCCAAAGATGGAGGAAGGGTGATGTGATCGAGTGCGAGCCCACCTGTCGCTCCTCCTCTCTATACTGTAGAGGCAGATGGAGCAGTCGGCTCTGAACAGGATGATCATATCTCTGAAGACGTTGAGCAGCAGAGTGTCCGAGTGCAGCTTCGTGACCGAGGCGAAGGCGTTGTCCAGGTTGGACGAGCGCTGATAGAGCCTCAGCTAGTGGGAGACATCGTAGTCAGACCAGAAGAACGATTTTCTTCTTCTTATTATTATTCTTATTTATTTTACCAGACATCGTGCTGCCTCACTCTCACCTGCTCCTGCTGGTCGATGAAATTGTAACAGGCCACGACCACGAAGTCGTTCCACCAAGCCAGACCTCCCGTCACGGTCATGTTCTGCTCCTGCAGGGAAACACCAACACAAACATTTACACATTTACACATTTACATCACAAGAAACACTCAATTTCAAGCTGAAGAAGGTTGTATGACGACACATAATATTTTATGCATTTTAAAACTGCAGTGTGGAACTTCTGTCTCCTCCTGCCTGAGAGAGTTATTATTGCTGCTGGTGTGGCTGTAAAATGGTGGATAAATTAAATAAAATGCATCACGATGCAGACAAAACGACTCATTTTACAACCAGAATTTGATTCCATAATATTTGGAAAGTCTAGAAGAGCTTCACGACTGAATGATTTGATCTCCGTTGGCATTGTGCCGCTGGTGTTGTCAAAGCAGACAACATAAAAACTCTGCCAGAGATCGATCCGGCTGTCGTGGGTTTAATCAGCCTTTCACGGTGTTTGAAGAACGTTTATTTATATTTACAAGTACTGCAGGATTTAATAAGCATCTCTGCAGCCTTGAAATATTTCACTATGAAAGAGCTGTAAGGACGACACGAGTCACACTGACGACTCGGGTCACCAGATTGTTTTCAATGTTGCAGTGGTGATAATTACACGTGGACAAAATAAAAAATATCCTCGTAATGCTGAGATAAGACTCATCAGTTATTGTTTAATAACTGTGTTGATTGTTATCCTTCGGTTAACAGCATCATCATACCTGAGTGATATTTCCAAACAGCTTCCATTTCCTGGTGAATAAGGAGTAGTGTGCGAAGCCCCGCCTCCCGGCTACAGCCATGCATTGGCCTGCTGTGTCTATGGCTGCAAACTACACACACACACACACACACACACACACACACACACACACACACACACACACACACACACACACACACACACACACACACACACACACACACACCAAACAATAAAACAATTGTAATTGCTGACATAGAACACGAATGAAGACATAAAACTAAACCCAGGGCTGATCGTTTTATGGACGTTTTATATTTGCTGATGGAGTTTGTTACAACCACGTCACACAGAAGCAGCTCTGCAGGCCTCCAGGAAGAAAGAAAACTCTCCTTCTCCTTTGTTGTACATAGTAATTATTCTTATGTACACACACTTAAGATTGGTTCACTTTGTTGACACAGGGATATGCCAGCTGTTGAAGGGACAGAGTTTCACAGACGATTTCATACGTGTTTCTATGAGCATCAACTTTCCTGACGTTTGACTGGTGAACCAGAAAGTTAAACATCCAACACACACTCACCCGTATGGGCCAGTTGCTCTCCAGGTATGTGCTGTGAATCTAGCGGAGAACAGAAAACAGGATCATTCACACATTGTACTGAATAAAGTATTTCAACTCTTTCTTGCCCTCTTGTGTATCTGTGCTGCACAGCTGACGGTGGCTTTATTGGACCTGTGATTAAAACTGCCCGTCCCTACCTGGACCACGTGCCAGTGCTTGTGTCCCAGTAAAGTGCTGAGTCCCTGAGAGAGAGAGGAGTCCGGGTTGGGGCGGTGGGGGTGCAGCGGGCTGCCGTCCCGCGGGTGGAGGTGTGTGTGCGGGTGTGCGTCGGAGCCGCTGTGGATCTGCGTGGGGTCGCCGCAGGTCAGGTAGAGGCGGTCCTCGCCGTGGAGTAACACCTGCTCCTGGTTACTCTGACAGACAGGAGGGGAAACAGTGCATGAATGTTTAATGTGTGTGTGTGTGTGTGTGTGTGTGTGTGTGTGTGTGTGTGTGTGTGTGTGTGTGTGTGTGTGTGTGTGTGTGTGTGTGTGTGTGTGTGTGTGTGTGTGTGTGTGTGTGTGTGTGTGCTCCTCTCACCGTGCAGGGGTTGACCGTGAGGGCACTCTTAATGAAGTGGAACTGCAGGATGCCGGCCTGCAGGGAGGCGTGAGGAGGTGCATCCATCTCCACATCCTGCTGCTCCTCCGGGCTCCTCCTCTCCTGCTTGGCGGGGAGCACCCACAGGTGGTAGCCCTCCGCCCCCCAGCTCTGAGACGCACACAGCGCACGTTTCAGAGAACACGAGATCAACAAAAATACACGTCACGGTCTGAATCTGTGTTTCCAATCTAATACAAATGTTTCACCCTTTAAGACAACATTCACATGCTTCTCATTGAGGGAGTAAAGTTGGAGCACCGGTCGCTCCAACGCCGGGAATTCACGTTTCAAAAATTCAGATTAAAAGTGTTTCAAATTATAAACCCTCAAGAGTTTCATACAGTTGACCTCGTCTTTTTCAAATTGTTTTTATTTCCTGTTTCTATCTGCAACAAGGGTTTAAGTTTTTCAGAAAAGACTGTTTTTAAAAGGTTTTTTTCAAACAATGCCACTAAAAATATAATTCAAGAATATTACGAGTCTTCTGTCCAATTTTGAGTTTAAATGTAATCTGTGAATAAACAAACATACCATAGAGCTGATTTTAAGCGGGTCCTTCTTGGTCCCATCCGAACGATACCTGAGGGGAGGAAACAAAAACAGACACATTAAAAAAGAAGATGAAAACAAAGGTGCATTAAATAATGTGTGAATTATGTAGAGTTGCATCCGTGTGTGTGTGTGTGTGTGTGTGTGTGTGTGTGTGTGTGTGTGTGTGTGTGTGTGTGTGTGTGTGTGTGTGTGTGTGTGTGTGTCCACCCACGCAAAGTCCTCTCCCAGAGTACAGATGAGTTGAGCTCCGAAGACACTCCACAGCGACAGGCCCCCACACTCCCATGTAACCATGGCAACGCTGTAGTCAGGTGACCAGCAGATCAGCTTGACAGGTCCCGTCTTGTTATAGATGTCTGAATGGACAAAAGAATTCAGGACGTTGTCTGACTTCATGAGTCGTTGCTGTACTCTGTGTAATTACTGGAATATTTTTCACAGATGCACTCGCTCTTTTTGTTTACGACGAAGAAAAGCTGCAAACATGTAAAGATCAATATTATATAATCAAAACTGTAACAATAGCTGAACAAAATGTTTTTAAATTAAGTTATATACTTTCTTTCCTTCTGCATGTTATCTGCAAACCACTCTTTCCTTCATAATTCATATTTTTCGAGTGAATGACTTTCTTCTTAAACATCAACTTATTAACACAGTTTATAATAGGATTTTATGAAATATTGCAGTAAATAAAACATGGTATGACATCGTTACTTAATTCAGACCAAACTTATTCTGAAGGTTGTGAAGACATGAGGTCATCGTGTTGTGTTTTGTTTTTTAAGCCCAGAAGAAGAGTGTGTGTGAGAAAATTTTTCGGAATTAAAAGTTAAGGTGCCTTTATGCAAAGATCTTAACTGTAAAGAGGAAGACATCCACCAGTTTTACTGTTTGAACGGTGATGGGGCTATTTGGCAGATCCGCCACTAGGGGGAGCTGTGGCTCTGGATCCCAGTCCAAGAGTCCGACTTACCTCAGGGGAAATATATGCATGAGAAAAGCAGCTGAAGGAATGTAGGTTCTCCTGAAGAGGAATGTGTGTCGGGGTATGAAGAGGAGGAGGAGGAGGAGGAGGAGGAGGAGGAAGAGGAGGTGTGTGTGTGTGTGTGTGTGTGTGGGGGGTGGGGGGGTACCTGGATAGTGTTTCGGGGTGAGCTCCAGTTTGTGAGAGAGCTGCATGGATCCTGTCGTGGTGTCGATCATGTACACCAGCACCGAGCCGCTGGAACGACAGCAAACACAAGAAGAAGAAGAAGAAGAAGATACGTCTTTAATCTGGAGCAGCTCTGAGCTGCACGTCTGTGCTCTGAACATTTCCCAGGATGTCGGCACACTTTATTGCACATTCATCTGAGTACACGCATGCCTGCTCGCTCTTCTACAACCTAACAGGGTCAGAGTTTGTATTTGTGCTCTAATTGATGACAACACAGCAGATTTAATCTGATTCCTGCTGACGGACATTTTAAAGTCTTTTCTCTACTTTTATCTAAAGAGTTTTTGTCTTTGTAAATGAAACAGTTTGACTTCTTTCTTATTCAAAGGACTGTCAGTACAACAATTACATAAAGTATTGGACCGCTGCGTGTTGGTTCACTGAGGCAGAGGAAGAGGAAGATGAAGAAGGAGAGTCGGAAGCAGCGGGGAAGAAAAAGCCTGCTGACCCGGCAGCTCGTATAATCCACCAGGAGATCCCGACGAGCACACGCTAGGTAGCTTCTGCAAACACAGACTGACAGATTCTCACAGCGGACACACACCGCACGGACAACTCTCCCTCGGTAACACACACACACAAACACACACGTAAACAAACACGCGCTTTCCTCCCGGTGCTCCGTTGTGACGATGTGGACGGAGAGAGAAACGTACCTGCAGCAGCCGAAGGCCATCAGTCGGTACTTGTTGTTCACGGCAACACAGGTGCCATCAGTCACATCTGCTGCCCACACACCCTGCAGCTGCTGGACACACACACACACACACACACACACACACACACACACACACACACACACACACACACACACACACACACACACACACACACACAGAGTAAGTGAATGATGACAGTTTCAGAGTGTTTTTTTAAACGCTGCCTCACTTACATTGAATAACGTCCAAATGAACACTGATTATATCTCAACTACGCGGTCACGATTTTAATTTGACATTTATATTGGCAAGGTCGCCCCGATACCCACTGTCCACATTCAAGAACATCATTTCCAGCCAAAATGTTAATGAAAAGCTGCTCTTGCCCTTTTTGGATGTGAAAAAAATACCAATGCAGTCATTAGTCTTCAAGTCCTGCCAAGAGAAAGTAAAAAGTCTGCACTGACTCATTATCGTGATATCAATTCAAAAGAATATCGTGCTGTCCCATTTCTAAGATATAAAAACACGTTGCATCATCAGTTTTAATGGAGGTTAGTTAAAGTAAGAATACACTTAATTTGCATCGATTTATTTCCAACTTATACTATTTTCCTTGCAGAAATGAAGCTCGGTTATCGTTACAAAACAGAGAAATCATCATATTATATAGTTGTATATTTTTCATCGTCTGGATTTCCCGCCTGCGTCTGCCCTTCACCAACATCTGTTTCAGTTTCAGTGACTCTTACATCTGTGGTGATGATGTTGCTCAGCGGCGTGATGAAGCCGAGCCGTCCATCACTCAGAACCACCGCGAAGCCGTCCAGCGTCACGCAGTACTCCATGCGGCGGATGTGAACTCCCTCCAGGTCCAGAGAGGGACCGCCTGCACGCACAAAACATAATGTGTGACGTGATGGGAGACTTTTCAAGAATGATGTCACGTGTAGGTTGATTGACAGGCAGCTTGTGTCCAGCTGCTCTCTGACCTCGGGCCGACTGCAGGTCGAGGGAGAAGGGGATGGTGGTGAGGCAGATGGCCTTGCGTCCGTTGCTGCCGAGCCCGTCCCAGTGCAGGACGTGGAGGTAGCCGTCGGCGGTGCACACCAGCAGGTCCTCCTGGAGGGTCTGTAGGCTGGCGGGAAGCAGACAAAACACAGAAATCAGCATTTTCATTTAAAGGAAAAGAGAAAAAAACCAACAACCGGTGGACGAGTCAGTAAAAGAAACAGGCTGGCAGGTGGAGAACAATACGAGCAGACAGAAAACACTGGAGCATTCATCTTCCAGTGGAAAGTTCTACCGGCCAGCTGTGATGACGGAGACGAGTCTCGCTGTCTTCTACCACACAAGGGAGCCAACAACGGCGGGTTTGTGTGCGTAAAATACTTCATTGTCTTCCAAATAAAAAGTGCGAGAGGTTTAAAACGAGCACAATGGGGCGACCGAGAGGAGGAGAGCGAGACTCCGAAAGTAGAGGAATGAAAGGGAAGTGGAGGATGTGTGAAGCCCGGTGGACTGACACGGCGGAGGAGGCGACGTCTTCCACTGCAGCTTCAGCAGGAGACGCCCACTCGGGAGAAACGCCAGCAGAGCCACGACGAGCCGGGAAGATCTGTCAAGTTCAGACAGCGACAACACGAACACACGACGAACAAAAGACACGACGCCAGAAGAAAGAAAGCTGGCGGCGTTTGTCACTCGGCAAACAAAGACGTGGAGCTGGAACATGTGTGGGTTCCTCTTTTGATACGTTCTGCTCCATGTAGAGGCATCGGAGGCCGTCTCAGAGTCCAACCACGGAGGTGTGATACATTCATATTTCATACTACGCTCAGGAAACCTGCTTCTCCACCTCCTTTCTTTATTCAAATGATGCAAAACCAAAATAAGATTCTCATGTTTGGAGGCGATTTTCCCTCCATTGCTTAACAGCGTGGCCGGATGGAAGGACGGATCAAGGTTGGAGATGATCCGTCCTCGTCAGGAGGTACTGCTAGAAAAATGGAAAACAACCTTGTTCACTCCGATTGTTTGCAGACAGAATTTAAATCCTTTCCAAGCCTTGAAACACAAACTCCACATTTAGAAGATTTAAGAAGAACCAACAATCCTTTATAAACACGGAGCAGCATCAAACAGGAAGATCGAGGGATGCGATCTGTCTGAGAATTAAGTTTTCTCAAAAATCCCTCGTGATTATCTGGATAAACACAAAAATCATATGAGGCTGATTTGAATCCGTTAAGCTGCAACCAGCTAACGCTAAAATCAAACATGTGACTTGTGTCAATCATCACTAAATTCTTCATCCCACCTCCCTCCATCTGTCCGTCACTCTCCGTCTCCGAGCAGCTCTCCATTTCTGCAGATTCACGCGTCTCTGCCTTTACAAGTCAGAGTCGAGGAGCTCGGCCATCGCTGCCGATACTCACTTTCCTTCAGAGGAAGAGGAGGCTCTTTTTGAAGCTGTAACTCTGAGCCAAATGCCCTTCACACAAAAAGCAAGTCATGTTTAACAGCTGTAACAATGGAGGGAAGTCTGTAAACATCCACTGGTGAACTGAAGGAGGAACAACAACATAAATGTACTTTCAATCTGAGTGGACGGTGAAAGAAAAGCGTTTAATGGAAGACATCCGGCCGTGTTTAATTTACAACACTTCTAACTAATGATGTGAAACGACAGGAAGATTTGAACACCAGGAAATATGAGCGGGAGAGAAGCTTCACGTGAGGAGGTGGTCACATACAAGCAGGAGTCATGGAGCTCTGCTACAGCTGGCAGGAAGTTAAGATCCAGTCAGAGTGAACCTGAGAGAGAGAGAGACAGAGAGAGAGAGAGAGAGAGAGAGAGAGAGAGAGACAGAGAGAGAGAGAGAGAGAGAGAGAGACACACAGAGAGAGAGAGAGAGAGAGAGAGAGAGAGAGAGAGAGAGAGAGAGAGAGAGAGAGAGAGACACAGAGAGAGACAGAGAGAGAGACAGAGAGAGAGAGAGAGAGAGAGAGAGAGAGAGAGAGAGAGAGAGAGAGAGACACACAGAGAGAGAGAGAGACAGAGAGAGAGAGAGAGAGAGAGAGAGAGAGAGAGACACAGAGAGAGACAGAGAGAGAGACAGAGAGAGAGAGAGAGAGAGAGAGAGAGAGACAGAGAGAGAGAGAGAGTGAGAGAGAGTGAGAGAAAGTGAGAGAGAGAGAGAGAGAGAGCTCTGTGTGAAGCAGCAGCAGATGGTTTACCTGGTGATGGGCGCCTCCAGGTCCACGGGCTTCTTCATCTCCAGAGACAGAGCGGGGGCACATTGCTCCTCCTTGTAACCCGGCGTCACCTTCACGCGAGGACTTCCTCTGCAACACATGTTTCAAGTACACGTTGGTTTTCCTGGTGTGGAAGTAAACATGCTGAAATACTAGAACGGCAGCATGTCATGCGAGCGGGTCATTTCTGACTAAGACGGCAGAGTTTGCCCCGACTCGCCCGACCTCGGCTGGTATGCTGTCGAGGAATGTGAAGCGCTCGACACCGAGCACGCAAAAGAGAGAAAATCATCGTTGTTATAGATTCAATGTTAAATGGATAAATTGCCCTTTCAGCCCGTTAATGTTCTCATTAACCAACGATAAACACGTTTTAAACTGCAAGTGGTTAAAAGGTGACGGCGTCCAAATACTTAACGAACCCTCTGCACTGGTGTGTACGTTTGTTCACTTCATAATGCAGAGAGGCTCAATGACAGTTGGATATGATGAGGTAATAAATAGCAGGTTTACGGTTTATTTAACCGGCTCTACCATCTGACCACCAAATGCTGGCGTGTCCACATACTTTGACCAGGCAGTGTATTTATCGCTTGAAAAATGCTGTATGAGCTGCAGAAGTTACAAACCGGCTTGAATCACATGAACCGCTAAAGATTACACATTTGGTCATGAGCAACGGGGATTTATTAATAAAGCGCTGCTGTATTTCTACAAGGCTCAATCCAAATATCCAAGAGAACCTGCTGACTGACGGGTCGACAAACTACAAGAACAAAAAGCAGTGTACGTGCTCATACAGCCTGTATTTCCACATATTTTAGTATCATTATGTGGTTGAGTTTGTTTATTTTAAACTTCATTGCCACGTTCATTGAAATGAACAGTGGGTAATTAAATCAGTCCACTTGAGGCCTGGATGATTCTTGGCTTTGGACAACCGTCAGCACTCGCACCCTTCCCAGGAACATCCCACAAAGTCTACAGACTTCCCAGAGATGTGGACATTTGGATTCAGCTCCTGTTTGCCAGCTGCACTGACGGACAGCTGTTGGTTTCTAACGAGGTTCAGCTGGTTTCACACTCCGGGAGGTTCAACCCGACATCTTCAAACAAAGTGCATCGAGCAAAAAAATATAAAATCCAGTTTAAATTTCAGTAAATACACAAATCAATTCACAAACAAACTATTATCAAAAGTACTTGTGTGTTTTGTAATAGACACGATTGTATTTTCACATTTAACCACGTCTGTATGTGTGCTGTCACTCACTTTGGATAGACGGGCTCGTAGAGGTACTTGTCATCTCCTCCACCCAACACATCAAACAGGAGGATGTAGCCTTTGGCAGTCTGCAAATAGAGACAATTAAAATAACAGTTATAACTGATCCATTATTTTATTATCAGATGGGACAGATCACCATTTTCAAGACCTGTTTGTGCTCAGGCAGATTAATAATGATAACCAAGACGGACTATAGTTGTACTGTTAGATAAACATCTATTTTGTATTCTTTACATAAACAAGTGTAACATGTCCGGATCAACAGGAGGAATTTTAATGTTGTAATTGGATGATATCGCCTCCAGTAATTTACATCGATGTTTCTACAGTCAACACAGATAGGTTTGATCAGAATCGTATGGTTCTGTATATTTAAATGGTTTTCTATATCTTTTATAAGTGCGCAACAACACATTTCTTTAAACAGGGGACAACACTGAAAAATCCTCAACAGCCTGAGATTCATTCTGAAAACTGAATTTCTATTGGCTGGAAAAACTGCATTCAAATCAGTCCACACATCCTACTGTTGTGTGTTCATCAGAACTCGCTGACGATGCTGTTTATGCCTGTAAAAAAAAAATCTGTCAGCATTTAAAAACAGCTGATACAAACTGCTGGAGAAGTTCACAATATCCATAATGTGAAAACATTAAAGCCCAACACTCGTATTCTGGTATAATATTCTGGTGCTTTTTCCACAATTACACACAAACACACGCAGACTGCTGTGAAGGAAACTCGAGACCCGGAGAGCTGGAGGCTGAAACACGACACCAGACCTCATCGAGACTCAGCAGGTCGGCGGCTGCACAGAAAACGTCTTCGGTCAGAAGAAGAGTGTCCTGCAGTAACTCTTCTTCTACTGAGGATGACGACGGTGCTGCCGGTCAACACGTCGCCACAGCAAAAGGAAAAAGCAGCGCAGAGCGGAGGTGAGCGGCAGCGTGGCTGAAGCCTGCTGAACGCATCAGAGCTGCACAGGCCAAAACTGAAAAACAACAACACTGCAACCTGCATGACATCTATTTTGATGACATCTATTTTGATGACATCTATTTTGATGACATCTATTTTCAGAAAGACAAGAAACGTCAGCTGTAAAGAAGCGAACAGTTTATTTTACATGCTTCTATTTATTTGGGACAAATAAAAGAAAGTCACTGCAGAGGTTAAACAACCTCTTCATCATGTTCTTGTTGGCTCTATATAAAGTTAAGATGATCAGTGTTCATGTTTGAATGACCAAGTTATTTATTAGAGCCTCACATGCTGATACATGAAGAAGAGTAAATACTCAGAGAACACAAGGCTGCACAATTCTCCAAATCTGCACCGTTGATGACGGGAAATGCTTCACATTTTCTAAACTGCATCAGTTTCCTGAGCTGCATCAACATATGTGGTACACACACACACACACACACACACACACACACACACACACACACACACACACACACACACACACACACACACAGAGAGAGAGAGAATCTCTCAAACAACAATGTGCTGCATATTTCTGCACATATAGGTGATAAAACTGAGTTTCCTCATCAGCAGTGATCCAGTTTAAAAAAAAAACGTTGGCTCGTGTCCAACGGTCTGATTTCAACCATCGTTGGAAATCAGGCAGGAAAAGAAGCATATGGAGAAACGCTTTATCTATCTTCCAGTTAGAAGATAAAAGGACTGTTCACATCTTGACTTAAGTCTTGTCAACGTGACGTCTTCCATCCCGGGAGCCCAACACTGAACCCACATATCCGCCAAGGCTTCGTTCCCCGAGGAAACGCTGCTGTACTTCTAAAGCACGTCGATTACGAGCGGCAGGAGACGTCGTTGGAACATCAAAGACAGGAGGGAAACTATTTGGCAATTTTGGACGAACTTCTGTGGCGTCTCCCACTCTGAACACGTCCCGCCTTTCATCTGAGGTTTGATCACACCGACACATGAAAAGCCTTCACGCGTCCATTCATCTGTTCAGGAGCCTACGATTCAGGTTTCCCTCAAATCATCCCGTCTGACCGGAGAAACCCCGCGGATGAAAGGAACGACAGATAAAGGAGAGAAGGCTTCGATTGAGATGCATCCCGTGTTTGGAGGACTCGGTATGTTCACACATGCAGAGATAATAGTGGAAACAGGACGAGGACAGGCCGCCGGTCATCGTCCACCGAAGCCCAATGAACAAGCAGCCGCTGGCCGAGGCTCCTCTCCTGTTCTTCCTCTGAGGCTGCGATCGGACCAATAAACTCACAATCAATAAAACATGGTCGTCTCGGTTCAAAATAAATAAAGTGAATGATCCGAGATGAGTCAGACTACTGACCTGTGTATAAAAATGTATTTCACGATGCCCTGTTTTAAGCTGCTCTCCCCTGATCGCATGGTTTGGCACATAAACATATTTAATAAGTGGAAGATGAAAGGCACTTTGTAAATGATATTGTAATTGCAGCGCTGCAGACGGTCTTTAGCTCTCGGCACGCAACACTTCCTCTCCTTCAGTTGGCACGTCGACACGACGACTCGACGCTGCATTTGAAAGAGAAGAACATCAAAGGAGCGACCGCTGCCGTGGAAACAGAGACCAAGAGAAGAGAGACGACTGGGAACGACTCCAGTTCAGACCTGCAACAAGAATGAAGAACGTTTCTGGAGAGAAAGTGACGAGTCAGCATTGTGACGGCATACCGAGGCCTCTCCTGCATGTCTAAACAGGAACCAGAGACACACACACACACACACACACACACACACACACACACACACACACACACACACACACACACACACACACACACACACACACACACACACACACACACACACACACACATTTCTTTAGTTAAGTGCAGTTTTCTAAACTCGCATGATGCACAAACATTAGATGCAGCTGAAAAACTGAGAACAGAAACGCATGCAAAACTCCTGACTGAGCAAAAAACAGATGTGAAAAAATAAAAAAGCTTGCAGCTCTGACTGCAGAAGAAATGGAGCAACAGCAGAGCGCAGATGTTCAGTGTTTCTCCGACTGAAGTCAAACTGAAAGAAGTTTGAAAGCACGCAGCTGTCAGCAGTCTTAACTGAAGCCTGAGATGTCTGAAGATATCTGATCCTCATTATTAACATATTGCTCTTCAGAAGTGAGAACAGTTACGGAGAAGATGGCAACAGACTAATCACTCAGCATCATGCCATTATAATGTCTGAATAAGTTTTATGACGATCCGAGAACGTCGAGTACCTCGTCCCGATCTCAAACTTGGATTTTCCTGAACAACAGCTGCTCAGAGCTCAAAGTTCATAAAACCTCTTCAAATCAATCCAATATGTGCTCGACATGTCAAAAGGTCTGTAATGCATTCAGAAAAGAAATGCCTGCATCCAAGATTTCCTTTTTATTGTTTAGTTTTTTTTAACAATAAAATAAGTTTTTAATGATATTCGATGTCGTGCAGCACCGGCTTTAATTTTTTGCTGTACGAAGCCATCGTCTCTGTTACGACTAATATCTGCTTCAAGCAGCAATCGGAGGAATTTCAAACCTTCTAAAACCAGATTAACCTGTCAGATAAAAGACAGAATAAAGCAGCTGCGTGTCATCAAGGAGTGGACGCAGTGAAAAGAGGAACTCCTCACGCAGTTACTCAGCAAAGCCTCGACACACACGGACTTCAAACACTCTTCTGACGTCTCCACGTGATGTTCCCTGCAGAGCGACGGTGCTGCTGGAGATAAGAAGCTGCAGAAAACGTTGAAGGATGCTGTTCCTTACTTTAAAAAAAAAAAAGAAGCAAATGCAAGCTAGTAATATACACGTTCACTCCATTTAATGTCACAGAAAACTGCACTAAAATCCTGTCCAATGAAAAAAGTCTGTGTTGAAAACACTTCCTAAAGTAGAGTCTAAAAACTGAGGGAACATTTTGGCCTCGGTCGGATCCCAAAGCACACACAAGAAAAATGGAAACGCTAAGAAGTATTTCCCCTGAGTGAAGAACACACACACACACACACACACACACACACACACACACACACACACACACACACACACACACACACACACACACACACACACACACACACACACACACACACACACACACACACACACACACACACACACACACACCCAAAGATAGTCCCGGCTGTGGTTACGTTAGCCTGGAGGTCTGCAGGGTGTGTGAGCAGCCAAACATCTGGGGAACAGCTGGTCGCTGCAGCGAGGCCGACCGCCGGGCCAACGCTGCCCTTTATTGTTCTGCAGTCTGTTTCTGCTCTGCCTCTAATTAAACTACAATAATAATGAGGGTGTGAGAACTTATAGCTTCTGGGAGATTTACAAAAAATATAAAAGTTAAATAAAAGTAGGCCGATCGTCAAAACAGCACATGGCTGGTGAATCACTGGTACAGACGTCAGACATGTATGTATGTATGTATGTATGTATGTATGTATGTATGTATGTATGTCATATCTTTCCGACTGATAGAAGCTTCAGATTCAGCAGATTTAACCAGAGTGGAAGTTGTGGGTGAGTGTGATATAATCTGATGTCTGACAACGTCCTCTGTGGCTAATACAGCTGTCATGTCTTCGATAACACGTTATGAATGCAGCCATCCACTGCTTCATGTTTTTAATGGGATCCAGCTACAGCAAACGATCTCCAACATCACCGCCACACTTCACGTTTCTATTCACTATTTCACTTTCAACAAGTTTTAACACTAAACACAAACGTTCCAAAACCAAACTTTGACTCACTGCAGTAAAAACAGAAGTTGTTGGTCAGTAACTGTCATTGGTTCACTGAGACTTGTGAGGCTGAACCGCAGGGACTCACATATAAAGACTTTCTGTTTGAGAGGACGTTTAAAGTGTCAAAACGAATCAGCCCGAGGAAAGAAGAAGAAGAAACAGCACATCCTTTCAAAGGGGACGTCAGAACAGACTAAATGAGACAAAGTTGGGATAATCGTAAGAGACGAGAGGATGAAAGCTCGGTTCTGATGAGAGCTGCAGCTCACATGCAGCTTTCAACACTAAAGAGGGATTTCTGCTGGAAACCACACGGTTGCATTAGTGTTGCAGTCAAAACACATCCTGAACCGGTTGACCGCATATCAGACAAGAAAGAGTCCTCTCATCACCTTGAACTCCTCTTCACCGGTCAGGTCGGTGCAGCCCGGCAGGCGGCCGGTGAGCCGGCGGGATATTTTTAACTTCTGCACCTGCTCCCTGCTGTTTGACCCGGTGGACTCGGGACAGAACCCGAAGCTCTGCTGTCCCAGACACATTCACAGCATTCATTCATGTATACTTTGGCATCACTACAAGAGGTAGAGACGGAGAGGGGGAGAGCGGGGTCTCTGGTTTTCTTCCCATTTCTGGGGCATTATCTGGATTTTAAATGCTTTTCTTTCAAAAACATCCACTTGGACGATACAGAGAAATACGTGTCGGATCAAACGGTAACCGGACGGCGTCTCCACATGAAGCCTGTTTGTCACCTCTTCAACATCTTCATCAGTTTGTGCAGCAGAAAGCCGTCCAGGACCAGACGGGCTGTTTTGGGCCAAACATGCAGCACCGACCTCTGGACGACATGTTGGGCTCCTCGGTGTTTGAACCAAGGTATGTGCTGACATGTTTCCGTCCATGTCTGTCCAGACTCGTATAACACGCGTGGTGAATAATAAGTTAATAAACTTGTATAACGCAGAGCAGTGAACTTTGATTTGAGGCTAATGAACATAATGGATCCGTTCTTTCTCTGTGTGGTTTGTTCTGATGAGTCCTGGCAGCCGTCCTACGTGTTGCCGATCACGTGACCTCTGGAGCCCGATTGAGTCATCTGATGACTCGGTCACTCGGTTTGTGTGAGATTACTCAACATGACACTTTCTCCAGAGTTATCTGAGCGAACAACAACACAAATCACTTCCAACCTGAATGTGTTCCTTCTCGCATATTCTTTATCAAAGCACAGATTTTTGGGGGTTTTAAATTAAAACTGAAGCTAGTTGACAAATTTCTGTCAGACAAACCGACTTTCCCACATTTATCCTCATGAGCTTTGTGTTTATTTATTCAGCTTATTGATGTGAATATTCTCAGACGTCTTCTCCGGCTTCAACAGCAGATGCAACCTCCGTCTGGTCCATCTGGGAACTCACATTAGTTCGACACAGACGGGGATCACAGACATCGATAGCACAGATTACGCTTGATAACAGTGATTTACATTCCACGCTGGGAGTAAATAACGTCGCGACAAGATGGGGCTCGTCCTGCAGCCTGAGGGACACTCAGACAATCTGATGTCCTCCTCTGAGAACATGTCAGAGATTGGACGGTAGACACATCGTGGATAGCGGCACATTAAAGCTGTATATCTGCCCGAACTGTGGTGAAGAATGTGGATATTTTAAAGGGTTTAAACCTTATATTAAACCTTGCTATGTAAATTTAATGCATTATTATTATTATGAGTGAAGTAGACGGTAATAAATGAAATCATGACCTGACAGGAGGCTCGACAGCAGAGGGAAGACAACAAGCTTGTGTGGGCTCACAGGAAGAGGAACAGGTTTCATCTCCATGGCAATGATTTATTCAAATCTTTTCCTTGAAGGCTTTGTGAGCCGATCATTTGCGTTTGTTTCTTGGTTGTTGGTTCACCAAACGTGATAACAGGGAGGAAGATACCAGGCGTGATATTTTAGGACTTTCAGGAATTTTGAAACAGGGAAAAACAAAAGTCTCCCTGGCTGAGTCCTCCACTAATCAGATGTTTGGGTACATTTATATCCATCCTCAAAACACACCAAAATGAGGCGCTCTTATGGAAGCTGAGATGCTTTTAGAGGAATGTGATGTGTTCCCAGCATGCAGCTCGCCCACCAGCCTTCCTGTTAACAATACAGCTGTTACACAAGCGAATGACGCCCACCTAAAATCATTTTTCACGCCTGAGGACTTAATGTGGCGACTTTGATGAAGCGGAGATGGAAACTCTGGTAATTGATGAAACCGCAGCACAGCAACCCGCTTTACAGCGAAGTACTGTTTCACTTTGAGAAGTCAGAGAGTATAACGACCAGCAGAGGACAAAGTGTGATGAGATTGGAGATAAGCAGCAAAACATTCAAACACTATCTGGAAATGTCTAAAGGCCAGTTTGTTCAGTTCCCCTCGCGGATGAATCGACTGATGTTAGTTGAATCTTTTTTACTTTAATGCTCCCGATCCTTTACAACACGTTTCACCCCTCACAGGTTGAGTTGATGAGAGCTACTTTATCTTCCACTGTTGTTTTTTTTGCTTAGCTCCACTATTAATCATTATTTTTAAGATGTATATATTCTGTACCTTTTGCCTTAATGTGACAGAGACAGAGAAGAAGACGGAGAGGAAACGAGGGGGAGGAGAGCAGTGAAGTCTGCCCGGCCCGGTATCCACTGCTCACAGCGTTTATATGCGTCCTCTCATCTCTCCTATCGGGTTGCAGAAGATCTCACCGGTACAAACTGAAACAACTCGCTGACTTTCCAACACTGCAGTATGCACCTGATGCACTACCTGCAAGCTGAACTCTGGCAGCAGTAAAACTGCAGCTACGGGAAGATGACAATGCAAGAAAAAGCATGTCCAGCCTCAGTTATCACACAGCGTAGATAACTATCCTTAAACATGAGAAACCAGGTAGTAAAACCAAATATACTCATAAAACATCAGAATCATGAATTATGATCATGAATACACACAGCAGGTTCCAATAATTAAAATATCCATATGCAGCATACCTACTCTGATTGTTTGGTCATTGTTGAATGTGTTACATTTCATGAACTGTTATGTCCCTTTGCTTTATATAACATTGACAGTGAGGAATACGAACTTCACAGTAACGTCAGACTGAAGCACACAACGATCTGTGTGGGACTGAGAGTGAAGTTAAATCCCGATGTGGGCAGCTCAGAGACTGTTTCAGCTCTGCTCTCGTTTCCACAGGAATGTCCTCCATGTATGTGGACCTCAGCGGCACCAGTAAAAATAGGGCAAACTCGGCTGTTTACAAAAGTGTAGCAACACTTCATTCTTCTCTTTCCAGCATTCGTGCAGCTCGTTCTTCTGGAAAGAAGAGAAGGATCTCCAGAAAACCCTGCTGATCATCCTGCGTGTAATAAATCACCATGGTAACCACACGGTGACCAGAGACCCGACAGGTAAGAGATAAATGAGAGGTGATTGGAGGAGGCAGTGAGCCATGTGACTGCTGGCTCGGTGTGTCAGAGCCCTCAGGTGAGTGCAGCCCTTCACAGGCCGCTTCCAGTTGAACTGTGGGAAGGTCACGTTCATCCTTTACACCAACGTACTGTCGTTACTGCGTGTGGGAGAGTTTCCTCTTCACACACTCACTTTGTCAATAATTGAAACCGTCCTGACGGTTTAACACGCTGCCGGTACGACTCGGTTGTCCAACGACAGAATCAAGCATTTAACTTAAAGGAACGTTGATTTTACCATCTTGATTTTGTTTTTGAATTCCCGAGGACGACGGTCAGAACTGAAGTCACAACAATACAGTTTTTTGCTCCGAGAAGAGGACTGATCCCGAAGCAGCCGCATACTCACCGCCACGGCGATCATGGAGTCGTCCGGCTTCCATTCGGCCGTCTGGTAGGAGCCGAACTGAGCCGCCGCCTTCGCAGACTCGATGTAGCTGACGATCAGAACGCCGGGCTGAGGGAGGCGAAGAAAACCAACACGTCACTGATGAAAACGTTTTACTCTCATTAACACTTACAGGAAGAAAAATGACAGCGAGTGATGATGATGGAAACTCATGAACACTTGCTGTGTGATGACCAGTGAACCGTAAACATACTGATTTATAGATTGCATAGAGGAATATGATTTGGAGTCTGAATCTAAGTGTGACATTATGACGACAGCTTCAATCAGCCAGCTGGTTGAAAAAACAACAATAAACATGCCACCAAACCAAAGATTCATACAGAAACATCTCCAGTGTTTTAGTCTCTCATAAAAACGTCGGATCACTTCTTCCTGTTTTTCCTTAAAAACTGTAGGAATGAATATTTGTATTCAGAAGACTCAGCACCTAAAGTATACTTCATTTACCAGAACAAGAAAGGAAGCCAACACGTGGTGCTGTTTATATGTGGAAGTGTTATGTGTGTTTAAACTTAAAAACTAGTTTTTATACCGACATCATTTTTATAAATTTTTGGACTTCAATATTTCGTTGATGGCTCTTAAAAGGACATTGATTATACAAATTATTGAAACGGACGATGTTAAGACATGCAGAGAGCAGAACGAGGAAGCATGAGAACGTTTAGTCGTGACTGACAGGGATCAGTTATATTTGTAAGTTAATGTGCTGGCTGAGGATTTGTTCATTGGCTCAAATGTTGTTTTTTGGGGAAAGAAAAATACATTTCAACCAAGTGAACATCAGTATGTTGAGTCTGCTGTTTATTCCACGCAACCAACATAACCATAACAACATAAACTGACCCTGAAGGAAGCTGCTGCCCTTATTTAGCATTAACTACTTGATGTTTATGGTAAGATAAGCAACGTACGGTTTATAAATGTGTAACTTCAACCTAAAACTCAGCAAGTGTTGAAACAGCTGTTGAAGAGGAGGAGCGGTGATGAAGGAGCCTGATTCAGTCAGTGGTGGGAAAACCCATCAGATCATTTAGAGTTCATGTTATAAATGTAGAGAGCCCAGATCATTACTAAAGATGAATAAATACTGAGTCTACCTGACCATGAATATGATAAACATGTTTTTTCTGTGTCTTCGTGACCTCTTTTTGAGTCAGTTGAATTTCCCGACACATAAATAGGAAGTAAAACTGCAGCAAAAATAATTTCAAAGCCTAATTTTGGAAATAAACAGCGGTCCTGAATATTTTCCAGTAACGCAGCTAATTCTGGTTTTTAGTGAAACATAACAGGGGCTTTACATGACAGAGAAACCAGGACACCGTGTGCTGCATGAAGGGAAATGTGTGGTGTAATTCCAGCCGTGCAACATTAGTCCTGATGATCAGTCACTGTAATGAGAGAACAGCCAGCGTCCCTTTCACAGAATTAAAATTTAATCAAGCCAATGATACTCTACCTGCATTGGCTGGGAAACACAAACCTCTCTGCTTCTCATGCGTTACAAAAGTCTGTTAAAGTTCAAATATATATATATTTCATATATCTGTACCTTAACACACAGGATTTGAAATGAAACAATGACAATAAGGTCAGAGCTTATTTAACCATTAATTTGTGGTTTACGTGTGCAGAAACTCTCATCATACAAACCCGAAGGTAAAAAGTTGAGTCCTATAAACTACGAGTTCTGTCACTTTTTAACAAACATGGAAGTGAAAACAGTTTTCTGGGGACAATAATTTCATGCAATCTTTTTTCATATATTTAGATTTATTCGGAAAAAACTGTCCTTGCAAAAATAGTGTAAAGAAAAGGCTTCACTGCATCTTTGGCTGCAGCGCTGAGCTGCAGGGTGAAACGACATGATGGATTTAGCAGATGTGAACGGTGCATGTCAGGAGGGAGAAGTCGCTGAAGGCGACGCTGCTGCTGCTGCTGCTGAGACTTTTCTTTTCCTGGATGCGTCCATGATGCTCACGTTCAGGCTAAGCCCTTAAGAAAGAGGGGAAGCACAACATGCTCACATCCTGTGTGGGCCTCAGGAAATCACTAGTGACCCTGATCCATTGTTGCTCCAACTCAATAATATACAGGCTGGAACACAGACTGCTATAAACAAACAGTTTGCTCAACAGCAGGTTATCAAATGAAACGGACCCTGTTCACGTCACCACGGCAAAAAATAAAAATAAATCACTCAAACAAACAAGGGCAAGGCTCAAAACACATGTCTGGATTTGAAGGTTTGCGTCTACCACGTGATGCCGGTGCAAGAAGTCCTGAACGAGAGACTCAACAAATATTTCATGAGCCATTAATAATGATTTTGATCTTTTACTATGAAATATATCTGCTGTGTTGGACATGTGTGGAGGAGAAAGGGAAGAAATAAAGAGTTGAGCTGCTGTCTGACAGAACAAACCACAACACGCAAGTCAGTGTTTGTTTTCAACACCACGCTGATAATAACTTAAACTTTGAACAGGAACATATGTGGCAGGGTCAAAAAACAAAACACAATATTTTCCCCCAAAAGTACTCAACGCATCCGAGACACTCGGCTTTACTAATCACTCGTAGTGAGGAGGTGTAAACTGAGAGTGAAGAGCCACCGGATTTTAAATGAGCGAGAGGAAAGAAGAAGAAACACCATTCAGATCTAATGTACAGCTCATCGTGAAATGCAGTGATGGAAGAAGTTTTTAGATCCCATATTTATTATAGTACAAATGTACTATGGTCCCTCAAACTGTTATATTATTACGATATCTTTATATTACTGTTGTAGCTGACGCAGGTGGAGCTAGTTTGAACTATTTAATATCCAGTTTTATAAGAACATAAATGAAGATCTGATCCACAAATCTGTTTTCAGTTTTTCTCTATTGTCAAATTCTTGGAGAGATGTTGGATTATTTGAACATTTATTGAACTGAAACCACGTGAGCAGTTTAAAAGGGGGGAAAAAAAAATCACTGTTTAGTTAACAATCTGAAATGTGACCCGGATTACAGACTTGAAGGTTGGAAACATGTTTACTTAATCTTTAACAAGGTGTTATTTTAAAAGGTTTTTTTGTTTTTTTTATTCTCATCTAAAAAGTAACTAAAACTGTCAAATAATTGTGAGAAGTAAAAAAAAAAACAACAACACAATAATTCCCTCTGAAATGTGGCAGAGAGGAAGTATGAAGTGGAAACATCCAATTAATAAACCACCGATGAAATGTGTGCGGATGTGATGATGCGTCACGACGTCACCTGTCATCAACGTGATCGGTGTGTAGTCGTGTAAGTGTATATTTGTGTAGGTGTGTAGTTGTGTACGTGTATATTTGTGTAGGTGTATATTTGTGTAGGTGTGTAGTTGTGTACGTGTATATCTGTGTAGGTGTATATTTGTGTAGGTGTGTAGTTGTGTACGTGTATATTTGTGTAGGTGTGTAGTTGTGTACGTGTATATCTGTGTAGGTGTGTAGTTGTGTACGTGTATATCTGTGTAGGTGTGTAGTTGTGTAGGTGTGTAGTTGTGTACGTGTATATCTGTGTAGGTGTGTAGTTGTGTACGTGTATATCTGTGTAGGTGTGTAGGTGTGTAGTTGTATATCTGTGTAGTTGTGTAGGTGTGTAGTTGTATATCTGTGTAGTTGTGTAGGTGTGTAGTGTGTACGTGTATATCTGTGTAGGTGTGTAGGTGTGTAGTTGTGTAGTTGTGTACGTGTATATCTGTGTAGGTGTGTAGGTGTGTAGTTGTGTACGTGTATATCTGTGTAGGTGTGTAGGTGTATAGTTGTGTAGGTGTGTAGTTGTGTAGGTGTGTAGTTGTGTACGTGTATATCTGTGTAGGTGTGTAGTTGTGTACGTGTATATCTGTGTAGGTGTGTAGGTGTGTAGGTGTGTAGTTGTGTACGTGTATATCTGTGTAGTTGTGTAGGTGTGTAGTTGTGTACGTGTATATCTGTGTAGGTGTGTAGGTGATACCTGCTGCCAG
This sequence comes from Brachyistius frenatus, assembly GCF_029030835.1. NCBI lineage: Eukaryota > Metazoa > Chordata > Actinopteri > Embiotocidae > Brachyistius > Brachyistius frenatus. The sequence goes on from NW_027210721.1 coordinate 916,906, forward strand.
CGCTTCACGGTCAACAGCTGTGTCGCTAATCGACGCCGCTCGTGATGAGCGCAGATTGACGCCGCGGTGTTGGATGTGGAAGTGAAAGCAGCTGGAGGCTGAACTCACCCGGCTGAACCAGACGCTGAGCTGCGTCTCGGACAGCAGCGCGAAGTAAAACCTGTGGGAGCTCGGCTGGACGTGGAACGGCTCCTCGGCACTCCGCAGCGGGCACAGCAGCCTCCGGGGCCAGCCGGTCAGAAAATACATGACGGCGGACTCCCCGCGCCTCGACACCTCCGCGCAGCGCCGCAGCGACGGACCGTCGGCGGGCCCCCCGTTCCTCCTGAAGTCGTAGTTGTTGTTTTTTAATCCCGATGACGCATCAGAGGCCGGTTCCGTGAAAACTAAAACCTGAGCTCGGGTTGATCCAGCCCGGTGTTGGCGCTGCTCAGGCTGCCGGTCCACGGATGCCCTGCAGACGGACGGAGCCCCGGGCTAACCTAACCTCAGCGCTGCCTCGAACTTGAAGCTAATGAGCGGTCCGAGGCTACGACCGAAAACAACCGCGATCAGAACCGCAGCGTCACCGTGCAGCAGCCGACAGCGCGCCGCCACCGACTAATCGATCGATTAACTTTCGGTCCCGGTGCCCGTATCAGTTCTCACGGTGTCTGGACCAGCGGTGCTTAGAAACGGCAAAGCGTCCAGTTTTCACTCCTCGGTGCCTCACCGTCGCCATTTTTACAAGAGTCTGTCTTACTCGAAGCTGATTGGCCGCGACGAGGAAGTTTTGCGTGGTGTTGACATCTGACGTCACCGCTCCCTTACGTGGAACCGCGGTTGCGTTGGCGACAACACGGCTCGACGCTGACATCTAGTGGCGGGAAAGTAAAACCGTCGTCAACGGAGTGTCCGCAGAAACCGTGGATGTTTTGACTTGGTATATTATTTATCCCTCGGTAATAAAATAACAAATAAAATGCGTTTTGTAATGGGATCCATTCTGAAAGAAAATATACCGCATATTCATAGATTCTGATTTTATTTTTTTAATGAGTGGGATGGAGTATATGTGATTTAAAAAAAAAGTTGAATGAGATATTTGAACTTTTTGTACATATCTTACATCTTACATATCATTAAAGCTTTTATGTGGAACTGGGAAGAAAGAGCGAATCGTCTTCTGACGTCGTGACGTCACCAATATGTCTAACCGTCATTGCATTGTTGCGTCACGTTAAGTCCGAAAGTCGAAAGCACCCAAAGTATCCGACTTGGACGGCATCGTGAGGAAAACTTCCGGCTTGCCGTACTGCCCTGCAGCCACCATCAAGTCAAACCATGTCACGCGTATTTGAAGTCGAAGGAACTCAATACTCCATTTATAGTCTTTAATTTATTTTAATACGTGTTGCTGAACTCGGCGGTTTATTATCGTTATGTAAGACGAGGCTGAAATACATTTAGACCTCTGCCTCAGTAGGTGGCGCTAAAACTTCCGGTGGTGCAAACAGACACAAAACGGAAGAGAAGAAGAAGAAGAAGAAGCAGCACGGTGAGCAGCATGGCTGCAGATATGAGATTACCGACTGTCCGAAAAACGGTGTCGCTATCAGCCTTTGATGCTGACCGAAGAGACCTGGTGGTCCCCGGTGACGTCATCACTTCAGACACCGGCTTCATGAGGTTGGTACCGGTACTGTTACTGAACGGAAGCAAACAGCAGCACGCTTATCCGGGGTCCTGGTCCTGGTCTCTGGTCCTGGTCCTGGTCTCTGGTCCTGGTCTCTGGTCCTGGTCCTGGTCCTTGTCTCTGGTCCTGGTCCTGGTCTCTGGTCCTGGTCCTGGTCTCTGGTCCTGGTCCTGGTCTCTGGTCTCTGGCTCGTAACTTATTGTCAGGCAAATGAAAAGCAGCCAAAATACAAAAGATGCACCAGTTTGAGTTTAAATAAATAAATAAAGGGATCATCTTGTGTCTGAAGATGCTGATTTGTTGACCAGCCAGAGATTCAGAACACGAACTCTGTCAACAACAACAACTCGGGTGAATCCTCCAGTTTGAGGCTTCACAGAATAAAAAGGTTCAAACACAATACTGACATCAGTTAAAGTTCAGTAGGGACTTTTTAACTGGAAAAATACATCTTAATTTAATCCCTTTAAACCTGCTTTCATAGTGAAATCATCTGTAACCTTGTTTCACCACGTCTCCTGTTTGCTCCATTATTACTCATCGGTTGAATGCACCGGTTATCCTCCGCAGGGGTCACGGCACCTACGTGGATGAGGACAAGCTGACGGCTTCGGTCGCTGGAGAGGTGCACAGGGTCGACAAACTCATCTGTGTCCGACCGCTGAAAACCAGGTGACTGAGTGAAGTGAAGCTCAGAGACCGAAGTGGGTCTAAGTTCTCCAGGTCTCACCGTGTTGGATGCTTTTCAATCGCAGGTTTAACGGCGAGGTCGGAGATGTCGTGGTTGGCAGAATCACAGAGGTACAGTATGATCTGTCACTCATATAAAAACACGTGATCCCACCTTCGGTTCGTTCGATCTTTGCTGTTCTGTGCAGGTGCAGCAGAAACGGTGGAAGGTGGAGACCAACTCCCGGCTGGACTCCGTCCTCTTGTTGTCGTCTGTCAACCTGCCCGGAGGAGAGCTGGTGAGCTGACGGGAAAAAACGGGATTCACCGGGAGACGTTTTTATGTCACAGCTGAAATAAAAAATTAATTATATGATCTTTTTTTAGAGGAGAAGATCAGCGGAGGATGAGCTCACCATGCGAGAATACCTTCAGGAGGGCGATCTGATCAGCGTAAATCAGAGTTTATTACGATCACTTGCTGTTTATCTCAATATTCCTGCTCATGATCTCTGAGTTGTACCTTCACTGTGGTTTCAGGCGGAGGTGCAGTCGGTCTTCTCAGACGGAGCTCTGTCACTTCACACCCGCAGTTTAAAGTATGGAAAAGTAAGTAACGACAACGGACACGATATGATACACCTAAATAATGGTTCACTTTGTTCTCGGTTTCACTATTTGTATTTTAATAAGTAGAATATAGGTCGAATATAAACAAGTCAGGATTTACTTCTGAGTGGGAAGACCTGGCTTGCAAACTTTGGCTGAATCCTCACTAATGATTTAAAGTTTTTAAACATAAAAACACCTTTCTGTGTTTGTGTCCACTCATCAGCTCTTTCCTGATCTGTCACAACCCTTTTCCAGAAGAAAAATAAATTGACCGCAGCCTTGATCACCAATAATTAATTCAACACGGATTAGAAATTACAAACATTTCTCACTTTGTCATGAAGTTAAATTCTGAGTTTTATAATGAGCAGGAGGCAAATTATGATTTGCATAACGAGTGTTATCGGCCCTACATGCAGTTGCACTGGAAGTGGTTTTCTAAATGTAATCAGTTAATCTCATAAAGTTCATCACACACTTAAAACCAGTGATTTTGCACCATTAAACTGTATCTGTAATTAAATAAGTGTTTTGTTTGACTTTATCTGACCACCAGCTGGGTCAAGGAGTGCTGGTGCAACTCTCCCCTTCGCTGATCAAGAGGCAGAAAACACATTTCCACAACCTGCCATGCGGTGCGTCCATCATTCTTGGGAATAACGGCTTCGTGTGGTTGTATCCAACACCGGGACAGCAGGAGGAGGAAGCTGGGGGCTTCTACACCAGTCTGGAGGTGAGCGCGTCCTTTCATCACTCGTCGTTATATCGATCAATACACGTGAATTTAAATGAAGTTAACATGGACGGTTTGGAGGTGCGACTGGAAATATTACTAAAATATTGACATCAGCAGTTTGTGCATTGTTAACATTTATTGTACATAAAAAAGACTTTTCAAACAAAGATGGAACCGCTGCTTTTTATTAATTTTTTTAATTAATTTTAATCAATTACTTGCAGATTCATTTGTATTTCTATTCACAGAGCAGGTCTAAGCTTAAATTTAAGTATGTTTACATCGATATAGTACGAACTGTGTGTTTAAAGTGCTGCAACTCCTTCACAGTTTTCTCTTGTTGATGTCAGCGGCTCTCGACTGTCCACGTTGAGCTCATTTGTTTGTGCTCTTCTCCTCTCTGCGTCCTCTCAGCCTGTCAGCCTGTCAGATCGAGAGGTGATTTCACGGTTGAGAAACTGCCTGCTGGCTTTGGCTGCACACAAGGTCCTTTTGTACGACACCAGCGTTCTCTATTGCTACGAATCTTCCCTTCAGCACCAGGTACGAAGCTCTCGGCTGGAAACGTGAAGCTCTGTAATGTCGTTAATTCCCCACTTCAGCCGTACGGTACGTGGTCGTGTTTGATTACCGGCGTTTCACGAATGTAAACGATGGAAAGGAAAGACGTTGCAACAACAAAGTGGACGACGTGAATTATGGCGCCATCTGGTGGCTGTATGGGGAATCTACAGCTTGCTGGGCAACGCAAGTGGAAAACTGTTTAATTGCAGTTCTCAACTTGGACTCTGGTGTTTCAGTTTATTTAATTGCCCTTTGGGGTGGAGAACACATAACAACTAGTACTGCTCATGAACATTGAGTTTATCCTCTAATATCATCATAAAATATCAGGAGCTCGTACGTTTATCATTTTGTTGGCACATTTATGTGGAACTGTTTATTTCTCTCGCTGACTGAGCCCGGCCCATTTTAAGGATTATTACTGTGGACTCAACTCTCAAGCTGCAACTCAGCAAAGCACTTAGTTTCTTGTTTGTAACATTAACCGCAGACACTTCAATACTGAGCTCATCATCCAGGCTTTCAAGTATCCAAAAGATGTTTGCTATATTAAAAACCTTTTTTTCAGCGGAGCAGATCTATAATTCTCTGCCTCGTGCTGTCTCTGTAGGTCAAGGACATCTTGAAACCAGAGGTGACGGAGGAGATTGTAATGTTGACGCAACAGAAGCTGTTGGAACAGGAAGGTTAACGAAGCCCAAAAAAACCCAAAATCCCATCAAGCAGCGATGTGACCCGACCCACTGACCACATGTTCCAAGACCAAGCTGGCTTTATTTTTTTTTTCAAAGATATGTCCCAGTTGTCAAAGTCAGGTGCGCAGCTAAAATGTTAAATTTGTGTATTAATAAACAAAACTAATGATAATTGTGTGACTGCTAATTGAAAGGATGCTTAACTTTTTACAAAACTGCAACATTCACAAATCACTCGAGCAGCTCTTATCAAGTTTTACATTAAGCATAGTGGAACACTTTTTATAATGTGTGATGTTATACAAAAAAATGGTTTTGAATGCAATAAATTTCTGTCATTCCTATAAACTTTTTTTTTCTTTTTACTGCTTCTGTATTATTGAATAATGAAATAACAGAAAGGAGATTCATTTCTGGAAACGCCAGCAGCAACTTATTAGACAACAAATGGACAAAACTACCTTTTTAATCAACCTGGTATCACGTGTGCATAATTCAGAGTGAAAACAAGTCACGTGACATCTTTTTTTTACTGCTCACTCTGACCATCAAACTTTGAGTGAAATCAGAATCTGGAGCTTTCCGTTTTTTATGGCTTTAATAAAGTCCACCACCAGATGTGAGGGAGTGTGCTGCCTTGTGGTGTTGTTGTTGTTGTTGTTGTCCTGCTCTCCACCGGAACAACAAAAAACAAAAAGCGCTCGCTCGAGCACGAGCCCACGCACGCACGTCACACGTCATAACGTAGCCCCACCCACATATTTCTGTCAACCACCTTGCGTGTGGAAGTATGGCGGCCCCAGCGACGCAACTCCTACTCGGCCAAAGTTTATTGCTCAGATTTTCACGTGAAAGCGATGAGTAAGTACGCCAGCCGAGGAGCCGGTAAGGAAGAGCGTGGCCGCCGCGAACAGAGGAGAGGACCCGCGGGAAGAGTCGTCGGTCTCCGGCCGCCCGAGTTGCCTCGATTTCTCATCGCCTCCCCGATTGAGGTGCCTTCAGTCCGGGTACCGCAGCCGGAGGAGCCCCGCCGGACGGACCGAGCGGACGCGGAAGTCTGGAACTAATTGTGCCTTTAGAAAGACAAACTGCAAACTGACCGGAGGCTTTCTGAGGCTTTCTGAGACTTTCTGAGACTTTCTGAGACTTTTTGAGCGCGTTTGTTCCGAGTTTGTGAAGCAGCGAAGCAGCGCGAGCCAACTGTTGACTGCTCGCTGCGCGCGCACGCGACGGTCGCGCGCAGCGCTGCCACCAGCAGACGTGAGTTAGCTTTCATGGCTAGCTTCAACTTTAGCTCGAGGTCGCCAGCTAACAAACTAAACACGTGTTTTTTTCTGGCTGTGTAAGTTTTCCACTCACAACTTTTCTTTCCTTTCTAACTACAGGACCAGTTTATGTTGCGTGTCAGGTACCTGACTTTTCCCACTTTCGTGATTATTAGAGGATTAAATAGTTTTGATATTGCTTCTGTATTAAAGTAAGTGAAGTTCAGTTGGAAATTATTTATTGCATCGAGCAATAAATGACAATCTGTCCTGATCGTTGTGTGCGTCGCCTGGAGGATACTGAGTACCTCTGCAACAGGGCTGGGTGATATATCCATATTTAATTGCATCGTATCATGAGTCCTGATATTGTCCTCTGTTTGGATGTGATAATATCGTGATATGTCACAACAATTGTCTTTTTCCTTGTTTTAAAATTTGCATTACAGTAAAGTGATGCTCTATTCTGAACCAACATTAATATTTGCCTTCATCTACTTCGTCATTATCTCCACGTTAACGATGATTACTTGTGAAAATATGTTCTGAAAACACCAATTATCACCTCTATAATATTGCAATATTGATGTTGAGGTATTTGGTAAAACAAAATATTGTGATATTAATATCGTCCATGTCGCCCAGCAAGACTTTACAAATATTATTTTATAATTTTAAAGAAATTAAGTTGAGTTGAGCCTGAATGCAACAGATGGAAATGGAGCTCCTATAAGGTAACGACAGCATAGTTCAACTTTAACAGGTTCAAATTGAACATATAAGCAAGTTAAGTACATAATAAGTTTCTTGACTCACAATCTTAAACCACAAATGTGCTTTGCATTAGTTGTAATGTTTAATTAAATCAGATTTTTTTTAATTTTTCTTCCACCAGATTCCTTTGAAATGCCGTTTTTTTTTTTTGTCCAATGACGAACCCAGACTCCATTAATGCATGATACACAGAGACCTACTGGAGTACCACGGATCTGCATAGGTGACCCGCATCACCTTTCCTCCAGGAGGAGACAGCCCGAGCCAGAGGAACGGCCTCCTGTTTCCTCCCCGTCGCCCCCCTGCCTGGTGGCCATCTGTTGAACGGTGAGCAGCCGAGTCCGGCTCGGAGCGTCCCGGCTGCGGCCTGGCACCGTGCCCTTATGGGGCAGCAGCCGGGGAAGTTTGTAGGGGACCAAAGGAGACCCAGTCTGCCGGCCTTCATCAAGGGGGGAAAGAGGGAGTCCTCGCGCCATGGCAACCAGCCCTGTAACGTTTTTGTCGTGCACGGTAAGATCAAATGTTTTTCGTTAAGACCTTTATGAAGTTTGACAGCAAAGTTGCTCCTCAAACTATAATAAGTTGCTCAGTTGTGTCGGTTTGACTGTTGAGAAAATGAAGTTTTGCAGCTTTTTGAGCATCATGTATCTCCACAGGCCTAAAATCAGATACCTCTCCATCTGTGAACCTTTTATTTTTATTTTTTTTAGCAAAGTAAATTATACAAATGGTTACGGTTGTTGTTCATACAGTGATGCCAAACATTTGTTGGTTGAGACTTCTCCTTCTTCTAACATAGCATTAAGTTGAATATTTTAGTTTTTTGTTTGATGATGTATGTTTATTATTACTTGCAGCCCTGAAATTGCGTTCAAAAACAGTTTTCAGAATGCAGCTTGCCGGCTGGATAACAGACGTGTGCTTGTGAAACCTGGAGAAGAAAAACAGTTTTTATCACATTTTAACAGCTGATGATCAAACCTACCACATGTTAATAATACAAGCAGCCTGGACGTGGGTTGAATCTGTCCTTTTGATTGGTCGCCTCTCCGGCCGACGGTCGGCACCTCCGCCACAACAGAGTGCGCCGGCTTTTCTGGAGCTACACAACAACTCCTGACTTACTGCTGCCGAGGAGGCTGCCTTTAATCAAGCATATAACGTGCAATAAATTGCAACCGCTCTGGTGTTACATTGGTTCTCTTTGTAGTTCTGCCACAGTAAACTGATTAACAACTGGAAGTAGTCTCAGTGTGATGTAACAGTGAGGTTCATTTAAATCTGTCGCAGTGTTTTCAACGTGCATCTACTGTGTTGGGGTTTTGCTTGGTGGACAGCGGGCGGTTATGTGACTAAAAAGGATGCACTGTCCCGCAATTTTGGACCAATCATAGCTGCAACTAAATGTTCTAATGGTGGGAAAACCCTGCTGTGGTGTTGTTGGAAATGTTTGACCGGCTGTGAGTCTTGTCTGTCTGAGTATTTACACAGAGCGATGACAGACAGCCTGAAGCATGAGGTACGTAGAAAAACAAAACTGTTCCCTCCCCAGTTATTAACGAATACCTGCGATGTGGACGAGCTTTTATGGTGTCGTGTGCGATATCCCAGACGTAGTAGAAAAGTTGGGCTGCATCTCATAAATATTTGTATTATTGATTAATCTGCAGATTATTTATTTGATAATTTGTTGATTGATCATCACCTTTGTTAATAAATTGTCAGACAATAGTAAAAAAAAAAAAACACTTCAGCAAATCCTCATAATTGAGAAGGAATGTTTGGCATTTTTGCTTAAAAATGGACCCCAATGGTTAATTAGTTATCACAATGGTTGCAGATCCTTTTTCATGGTCTTGTCTGCATGAGTTCATGTGCAACAACTCAGTATCCAAACTATCCCACCTGAGATAGATGAGTTACCTGGAGATGTGCATGTCGGTGTATCTTTTAGCCAATCACTGTGTTGGAGCCGTTTTCCTCCAATGCCCCATCGGATGACATTTTCTTTAAAGCATGGCCGTGCACAGAAAGCAGACTTTCATAGTTTTAAACATAACTCATAAAAAACCGAGGTGACCTCATCTGTTACGTTACCTCTCTTTTTTATCCTCAATGGTTTATTATTTACTAGTTTTGGCTCATGAAAACACCCTCATGGTGGTCTCTGTCTTAATTTATTGCCCTAAAACACATAATACAGCCAAGGTGCAGGGAGGCTTGTATTTTATCATAAATCAAAATAAGAAACAGTTAATAGTTGTTGTTTTTTTTTTAAATTTTTTATATATATGTGTATAAATGTCTTCATCTGCCTTTGCTTTGAAGCTGTATTAATACTCTGTAGGAGGTGAGGACCAAACACAAGGTGGATCTACTTAAATGAAATGAACTTGTCAGTAGAAAGACAAAGCCATTTGTTTTTTAAAAACTGAAGCAGATGCATTGCCATGCATCCAGCTAACTGATAAGTTTACCAAATGTGTCTGTAGGGTTGTGATCGCCTTGGCAGGAATACTTTCCACTGACTCTGAGTCTTGCGTAACACCGAGGGGGACAGGACGAGGACGGTCAGGACAACAGTGGAAGCTGTCGCCGGTAAACGGATCAAATTTGGCAAAAAAAAAAAAGGGGGTCGGTGACCCGGGTCGTATTTGTTTTCCCTCTATCCCTCTTTCCTCCTGTGATGAGCAGCTTTGACCGTAAGAGGGGATGTGAGTCACAGAGCGAGAGGAGGGCAACATCAACACATGATTTTATGTTGGTTTTTTTTTGGTTGTTCTTCCTGGTGAAGCCTCAGCTATTTAGAAACGAGGACCGCCAGCTCCACGCTGCTGCTCAGCAGGCAGGTTCAGACCTCGGCCTGCAGCTGCCTGGGAGAGAGGCAGGCGGCGAGGGGCAAGCAGAGACCTGTCTCTGCTCCCGGCAGCTCGGTGAACTGTACAGTGGGGAGGTATGATCTCACCGGCTCGCACAGATCGAAAGGACTGTAGTGAATTTCCTGGAACTGTAGTTCCTGCTGCGTTTTTAGCTGCTCTCTCTGTGTGTGGTTCAGACAACCGAATATGCTCTTAAATTGCACCCCTTGACGGGTCGTGGATTAAATTACGAACTGCAGTAAGTTACCAGACCGGTTTAAAAGAACAGGTACTCCATCACTTCTTTCTGGTCTGATTTTGTTTACAGTTCAGCGGCCATCCACCACACGTAGAGACAATGTGCCTTTCTTTTTGTTTTTCTACTTTGACTTATAAACGGTTGACAGAGGAAATAGGACAGCTGAGAAAGATTTGAAGGCTGGACAGTTCAAAGGAGAGAGGATCTACTTTTTTAAGGCTCTCAATATTACCTGATGATACCTTAATACCTGCAGCGGCCACATGTTGATGGTTAAAACAAATAGTGGTTACACTCATTTATGGGGTTAGTGTGTTTTTATTGGAGTACATTGCAGTTGTGACCTCGATACTAAACGGTTTCCATTAAAAACATAAAACACAATATGATCAGAGCTTGTTTGTTCTGTGTTGATTTTTATATGTCGTCTATTTACCCTCATATATTTCCTGTTAAGTGTTTAGGAGCTCATGATGTGGTCCCACAACAAGAAGACATAAACAACATGACATCACAGTTCATTAAACTCTCCAGAGCGAATGCGTTAGTTATAGTTGTGGAACTTACACATTTCATCATTGTAGGTTTTTAAGAGAGCAGTTTGTAAAACTCTTTGTTTATTCAGTCATTTTGTTCATGCGAATGCATCTTTGGTTGAGGCTGAATGTCTGAGTTGTAATTCTCCCAGAAAACTACTGAGAAACAACAACAGCTGGAAACAGTCGGGAGGGTTTTATAGACAACAGTTCTGGTATGTGATTGGCTACTGCCCTCGTCTCACATTTTAATTACAGCCAACTTTGATGTGCAGGCAACAAGAGGCGAGCAGTGCCAGCCGATGGTCATCAGCCAGACAAGTTGGCTTACAGAAGATGTACGGACCTCTAGCATGTTGCTACTTGCTTGGATGTGTTTCAGTACAGACACAACAGGGCTTTTCTTCTTTCTCACTTTTCCCCGGGTTGATGCCTGCAGGCTGGCCTGGCCAAACTTCAAATATGTTCAAGGCACAATGAAACGTGGAGACCAGAGAAGATGACGCCCGGTTGTCTTTGTTCTCTGATTTCTATTCAGGCTCATGGGATTGTGAAGCAACATGCACGGGACAGGAAACAGGGAAACACAATACATCCTTCTCTAGCTCCTTTGTGTGGGGATATAAAAAAAGATATCATGATCAATGAAAGCAGAATTTATCAGCAACCCAGCTTGTAGATGCATGAAGAAGTTATTGGTGTGAAACTGGTGCAGCAGTTCATATAAGCGTTTAACGTGGCAGGTTAATGGTCCGTCATGCTAATTAGAGTTAAAGCAGAAATGTGCCAATAATAAGTCGTATAGCTGAATGCCTTCATGGAGTTGTATTACGGGCCGAGGGTAGCCAGTCTCCTCCTCACCCTCCTCCACCCCCATGTCTAGTGACGTCATCTGATTTCTGAGCATGTGTGTTTCCTGCAGCAGCTGTTTTCAGCATGTATGCAGTGAAACGGTCTCTTTAGTCCGTAACTGCTCTTTTCTGGCTGGAACTCCAGGAATCTATACAGTCTAGACACCAAATCTCCTCCCATGATCCCTGAGGGTCCCAAAGATGGCTGTGTGTGTGTGTGTGTGTGTGTGTGTGTGTGTGTGTGTGTGTGTGTGTGTGTGTGTGTGTGTGTGTGTGTGTGTGTGTGTGTGTGTGTGTGTGTGTGTGTGTGTGTGTGTGTGTGTGTGTGTGTGTGTGCATATGTACCCACAGAGCAGGCGCCTCATCGTAATGCTCGTTCAGGCCAGCTGTTCGGCCCCTGGTGGCTTGAAACTCGCCCCACACACACACACACACACACACACACACACACACACACACATTTTGACACGGTCGTGTGTGTGCGTGTGTGCCTGACACACACATTTGTCCCTCGCTGGACAACACAATGCTGATTAGTATGTGTTTTCCCCTCTCATCAAGTCTTGGCCACCTGGAAGAGAGTCCACTTTATTGCCAAACGAGCCAACGACTAGCCAAAACAGCTGTGTGTATAAATCAAGGAAGTCGAGACCGTCCGTGCTGCAGAAGCTCCCTCTGTTTAACTCGTGTGATTAAAGTCCTATAAGGACACGTGTGTTCTGTGTTTTATCGAGAGTCATTATGATATATTTCCAGGTTGGGTTGGAGGACTCGGTCAGCTGAGACTGGGATGGACGTATCTTGTTTTAATGGACATGTGTCTTGTTTTAATGGCAGCATAGAGTCTGACCAGGATAAAAACACATATGGTTCCTGCTGTAAATAGACCCTTTCCTTATTTTGTCATGTGATTACAGAGAGAAGAACAGGTGTTACTAATTAATTTAACGATGGCTCTATTTTTTCAAGTGACCCACTTTGCCATGTCAATGTGACGATGAGTCAGCGGGCACAATGCCATAAAAACAAAGCTTAATTGGATTATTTTCACTTTAAAATGACTTCTGTGCAAAAGGCCTATTGTGTAACTGTTATCTGACCAGTATGACTATCATTAATGTGCTCTTCATCCTCATCATCCTCCGCCCCTCCATCCAGTCCACTGTTTCCTAGAAGATCCCATGTGTTTGTATGTGGTGTGTTGAGTAATATTGCCGACTTTGCACAAAGAAAAGAAGAGAGTTGAACAAGCTGCAGCAGTGGAGTGAAGAATGTGACCTCTTGAGCATTCCTCTCAAATAACTGGTGCAACCCCCCCCCTTTCTTTCTTTCTTTCTTTCTTTCTTTCTTTCTTTCTTTCTTTCTTTCTTTCTGACTTTCTTTCTGACTTTCTTTCTGACTTTCTTTCTAACTTTCTGACTTTCTTTCTAACTTTTTCTGTCTTTGTGTTTATTTCCTTCTTTCTTTCTTTCTTTCTGACTTACTCGCTCTGTACTTTCTCTCCCTCTCTCTTTGTCATTGCTTTCATTCAAGTATCTTCATTATTGGATTTTACAGTGCACAGAACATTTTTATTGACATGGAGAACAATAGCAAAAACAAACAACAGGAAGAAAACAAAATCAGTAGACAATAATGGACCGCTCAGTAAATCACAGTATACAACTTCAACCAGAAGACAAGCAGCAGACATTTTGCAAAAGCAAATCAACATGTAGAATTATGTGAGTACGTGGCAGCGGCTTACATTTCTCAATGGTTCAGTACCATCTTTTTAACTACCGCGGCTCTCGAGCTGCACTATTTTCTGTGTTGCAAAAAGAAATCAAGTTAGTGTGCATGAAGTAATGTGTCTTTCCTGCCGTAAGACTCGGAGTCAAAAAGCTAAGACTTATTTCAAATATATTAAAAAATGCTTATAGTGAATGTAGTTTTGTCTTGTGGAGAGCTGCTAAACTGTCATGAATAATTAATAACATAACAGGAATCTGTGCAACATCTCCACAACATAATGGACACGTTCAGTTGCAGCTGCTGGCGTCAGATTAGGACATAAAAATATGAGCAACCGCTGCCTTCAAATTCAAAGTTAACCTAAAATAAATAAAGTCATGCTTTTGCTGAAGTAATACATTCAGATTCAATAGTGATCCTTGTTTTAAGATGTGTTGAGATGAAACTAGGAGCGGTGATTTCTTCCACAGAAACTCATCACGGCCCTTTTTGGTTTTCGTGTTCTTCCTGAACTACTTGGTACAAACAGTTGCTCGTATTCACACCTGTTTGAAAGAAATATTTCAAATGTATTCGGTGTGGTTGTAGTTTACGATCTTAAACTTGCTATGCAACTGTTAAAATGATATTATAATGAAGTCAAGTTGAAGAAAAAAAAAAGATCCCAAATGCAAAGAAAGGAAGAAAAAACATCAGCGGGACAGAAACCAAAGCTTTTTCCAGATCTACACGGTGTTTTGTAGAACAATTGAAAGTGTGTGTGTGTTGATTAAGGACAAACAGTCCTGTTGAGTCACTGAATCTCAGCCTGGTTTTTGTTACTTGATTTCGCTTCAGCATCTGAACCACTAGATGTTATGAAATCAGGGCTTGTGATTGTCCAATTTCTGACAGGAACATAATTATTTACTGAAATATCTTTTGTGTTTTTTGAAAACCTGAGTAGCAAAGTTTGATTTTGTTTACTTTTATTGGCTTCATTTTAAGGTCGATTATGTTGCTATCATCATAGTTATCTCAGGAACAAAGCAGCATGTGTGATCATTTTCTCTTGTTGTCCCCCCATTACACACACACACACGCACACGCGCACACACACACACACACACACACAAATACACACATGCACACACACACACACACAAATACACACACACACACGCACACACACAGTAGAAAAAACACTCACATGCTCACAAAGAAACTTCAAGTTGAGTCAGGAATGCAGCGTGGGAGCTTGTTGCCACCTGGTTACACACACACACACACACACACACACACACACACACACACACACACACACACACACACACACACACACACACACACACACACAAGAACACACCCCTGTTCCCCGCTCCGTGCCTGAGCAGCTCCAGCCACAGCTGTTGTTTTCTCTGCAGGCAACCTGTTACCTCGGACGCCAGCTCGCCCTTCTTGTTCAGAAATCTTCGGTCCACTTGCGAAATTACCAAATCAAAGTCTGACATGAAGGCATGATTTCAGACTGCCTCTATATGTGGTTGATGCTCCTCCCCCTTGGCGGCAGATTTTTTTTTTTTTTTCCTTCCTCCTGCAGTTGAAATCATGTTTTTAATAAACATTTTTCAAATGTCATTTTTATTGAGCAGGAAAAAGCTCAATCCCGTTCACCCCGGCGTCGCCTGGTTAGTTTCACTACTGTCTGGTTTGTGTTTTTCCCTCATCAGTCCAGCTCAGAGAGTCCTGGGACGCCGTCCTGTCCCTTTGTGTTGCATTAAGCTCCTCTTCATTGCGGTGTAAGAGGATAAGAAGGAGGCCTGCAATGCTCGCTGCATCTGGATCCACTTAGACACCAAGAAGAGCCCAAACAGTTCCAGCGCTGCAGCTCCAGAGCCTCACAGCCAGAATCATCCTCCAGTGTACTCCAGTGGGCATTCAGACAAACCGGGTCGTTCCCCAGACATCCAGATGCCTCCAGGATATTTAAGGTTGACAGCGGTGCACAAAGACTCAGTCTGTGTGTCGGTTCTTATCAGTGTTTTCTTTTTTTTTGTGCTGTTGAATCACTGAATTGGAGCCAAAGTCGAGGTTTTAATAGTCTGCACGGCTTCTTTCGACTGCTGCATCGATGCAGAGCTCATACGCACACGTGCAACCTTTTCTTTGTGGCTTTCTTGTTCCCTTCTGAGAGAGTTTGGCTCTCCTAGTCTGCACACTCATAAAACAATGGGATATAAAACGTGATGCTTTAATGCCAATATTCTGGGTCAAATTCAGTATTTTAGCTGAATTCTGAAAATGAGCGTATTCTCCAGACATGAACTCAGGTTGCTGTTTCTGAGCAGAGCTCATTTGTCTGGCTTCTCTTCTGCCCTCTTCATTTCCACAGAGCTTTTCCACACAGATGATTACCGCAGCATTTTATATCTGACAAGTGATGAATAGTTGTGTATATGTGACCTGCCTCTCTGTTTGCTCAAAGTATGAAATTTAAAGTCTGGGCAAGCGTCCATACATTTCAGTTCTCGGCAGGTTTGCATAATACCGGCGCTCACGCCTGGTTTGCATATTTCTGGCACATGACAGACAGTCGCTCTTGTGGTGAAATGAGCAAAGGTTCTGTTTAGTCACCTGGTTTGTGTTGCCATCATGATAAAATGGTTCCTCCTGCTCGTTTCCAATAGGGCGGCTGGGTTTGACTCCCTCTGGCTCAGCCCGGTGTGCCGGTCCACTGTAAAGCTGAGCGGTTAGTTTACTCGTAACGGGTCACCCTGAACGAGAGGTTTGTCTGGAAGGCGCTTGATAGTGTCTGAGCCAGCACACAAGAGCATCCACGTCAATTGAATTTAATCATAAATTACGTTTAATGACCTCTGACACAGTTTGACTATTTCCATGTAAAATATAGAAGGAAAAACAGCTTCCAGATGAATTGACAAATAGACGTTTGGCTTTTTATTTATGTGCTTTTGATGAGAGAAGCTTTTATAACTGATTTTATTTTGCCTCAAAGTTTGCTTTATGTAGTTGTATGCTTGGTTTCATGTTGTCAACAATGCTAATCCGTTACCACCGCAAGCCAAAGCTGATGCCAAAACTTCAACCTTGAACCACAGCAGCGGCTGTTTTGTTCCTAAGTGTCCGTTCTCCCAGTGGACGAGAATTATGTGGAAACACTAAACCCTTTAACCTCCTCTGATGGTCATTCTCCAGTGGGAGAGAGTCAACAGCCGCATTCATACACACCAGGTTCACGTGACCTGACTCTCCAGTGTCTTTAAGTACATTTGATGCTCACAGGTTTCTGTGACTGCGAAGTTAGACACAGAAATGAAACGATGCAAAATCCCTATTAGCGTACGTGGCGTCGCGTCGCTCCCCGTCTCTCCACCCTTTTCCTTCTCTGTAATTAGACAGCTTGCTGGGTTTAAAAGTCTTAACAAGTCTTGTTCCATAATTTAGATGGACAGGATTTATGCCAAGCGTTGGCTGGCTCACATTTCTGACATTGTTAGACGGTGTGATTATGTGTGTGTGTGTGTGTGTGTGTGTGTGTGTGTGTGTGTGTGTGTGTGTGTGTGTGTGTGTGTGTGTGTGTGTGTGTGTGTGTGTGTGTGTGTGTGTGTGTGCACGAAGTTGGTAGGACAGAAATCAAGCACATTCAAAAACCATATCCTCTAACCAGCTCTTCATTTCCTCTTCTTATATCGAATATGACCTGTTTTAATTCAACAATGGAGTTAATAATCCACCTCTGCCTTCACTGCATTCTTATCATCACATTAATGTTCATAGCAGACGCCACGATCAGATAATCTTGTAATAGCCTGAATTATTGACCTGCACACTGGTAGTAAAACGGTGCCCGGTCGATAATTAGTGATTATAGATGGAATATGCCTTCATTACCTGCTGCACCAGGGTAGTTTCATTCGTATGCAGAGAGCTTGCAGCTTGTTCTTGGCTAAAAGCAATCAGGAAAGCAGGGGAGGGAAAATGGGGGGGGGGGACATGAGACAAAGGGCCAGAAAGCATCTCGTGGGTGGATGTACGTCAGCTAACTGTTAACATACTAGGTCCGGATTATAAAACGCGAGCGAGCGATTCTCCTATGAGCTCACCTCCAAACAATGTGCTTCATGTTTCTCCATCTGCAACCTTTTTTCCCCTCTTTTTCTCCACTTTTCTTTTTTTACAGCCCCCTCTTCCCTTCATCCTCTCATCTGCCCGACACTCTGTGGCTGCGGTAAGTTAATGGGCATTTCTCAGAGTTTGAGGAAGCCTGCATTTCTTCTTAATTGGCGTTTTTGGGGTGGTGCATGAGAGCAACACGAATGTTTGCCATACCAGCAGTGCAGCAGTGATGCAGGGCCGCTGCCATGTGGCTGGATGTTCAGGGCAATAAGGTCGTTACTCACCAGGCAAGTGAGATGGAGGCTTGTTGGAGGATTCCCATAATTTTTAAGGAGACAAACAGACAATAGAATATGTTGAGGAATCCAGATGATTATGGATGTGTTGTTTTAGGCCTCTCCATGTCAGCGCTGTGGTACTTCTATATATCATCTCTTTCTGATTGTCACTTGTGATTTGGAGTTTAACATTAAAATCAAGTCTCGGACCCGTTCATACATCCTTCCATCTGATCTGCTGTCACTGTTGTAGCTGCACAAACACACTTTACATACTCTCATTTGTTAAACTCACTAATCCAAACCAGAGTTAGAGATGATTGACAGCTCAGTTTCACCAGCTGGCTGTGAAAGAACTTTTCTTCTTTCATCAAACAGACCATTAATTCAGTGCAGTTTTTTAGATGCATCTTTAAAGATCTTTGTGTTTTCTCCTCAGCGTTGATGAAATTTATGTGTTTTGCAAACTACAAACTTCCTCGGGGGATAAAAGCTGACATCACACACAGTTTAGAAATCTCCACGTGGTTTAAAACTCAGTCGGGTCACATTTTTAGATGCTACGGAGACTTGAGGAGTTTGTGTCCCTCCCAGTCTTCTCCTTTAATAACAAATTCAAACTGTCTCTATATACATTTGCCAGTTTATTAGGTAAAAGTAGCTAAAACTGCTGTATTGAATTACAACAGTCCTTTAATAAACGATTCCTTCATCTTGGTTAAAAGGGTCCATTTTAGTTGGAACTCCTTTTAGAGGGGTGTTTATTCAACTGTGTGGCGTCTGGAGGTTATTATAATTATTATGTTGTACTAAGAGGTGATTCTAATATGTAGTCTGCTCTCATTGATATAAACAGAATGGTTTTTACTTTCCGTCAGTCAGCTGTGTGACGGTCTGCTTGGTTTTCATTTGTATACTCTCCGGGAAGGATCCTCCTGACTGGACGTCTGTGACCCGGTCAGCCAGTAAACCGGTTTGACGCTCGGACTATGTACTGTGGTGTCATCGAGTCGGCTTCCCAACCGTATATCATCACCCACTCGACCGGACCTCTTATCGCCGTGGTCAAACACGTACACACAGACTCGGATGTTTGTCATTTATATGGAAAATATTTGCCAGGCGTAGTCAGCAGATAGCAGCTGCTCTCGTGTCCCCGGTGAGGTTCAGTCTTCAGTTTAATGACGATCAATAATACCTTTCGGCCCACATAACACGGGTGGATAAAATAACAGAAACACACGGCAGTATCCTGCAATAAAATGGAAAAGTACTCTTCAGAAATGATTAAACAGCAAATTAGAAAGCTGAGTTTCATCAATGCAGCATGTGTTGTCAGGCTGTCGTTCATAATTATATATGAACAGATATTGAGCAGTAATATAAACAGTGGAAGTTCTACTAGAAGTTTGCATCATGTAACTGGATGCAATAACAAAAGGACATTTGGGATTTGAACAGTTCAGGCGAATGACAGAAGTTGATACTGGCAGCTGTAAGAAGACAGAAGAGAGAGATATGAAGTTGGCTTGAAATAGAGCAAATAATTATTTGTCCAAAGATGCATGTTCTTATTTTGATTAATTCAAATATGCTGCTCGCTTCATTCCCATTTGAAACGGTGTGATGCAAATGAGCCTCGTTTTGGAGGCCAAATAAAGTCCAGAGAAGATTATTCATTATTATGTTATTTCTCTCCTGTTGATTGGAAGCTTCAGCGACGCCTTTAACAACCCGGTCCTGTTTCCAAAACTGATTCCTCAACCTGTAAACAGTTCAGACCCAGGAGAGAGAGGGAAGAGCATGGCTGAAAGACAGAGAGGAGGGGGTGGAGGGTGGAGGGTGGCGGGGTGGAGGAGGGGGGGGGTGGAGGAGGGCCCTCCTCTGATCATGTGACTTCAACAGAAGGAGAAGGATGTTTTCAGAGATGTACTGAATCTAAACTCTTTTCAAAAGTTGAGACCTTTGGAGCTTTTGTCTCACATGTCGGGCGAGGTGTGTGTGTGTGTGTGTGTGTGTGTGTGTGTGTGTGTGTGTGTGTGTGTGTGTGTGTGTGTGTGTGTGTGTCTGTCTCTCTCTGTGTATGTGTGTATGTGTATCTGTGTGTGTGTGTGTGTGTGTGTGTGTGTCTGTGTATGTGTATCTCTGTGTGTGTGTGTGTGTGTGTGTGTGTGTGTGTGTGTGTGTGTGTGTGTGTGTGTGTGTGTGTGTGTGTGTGTGTGTGTGTGTGGTGGTCTCTCCCTCCCACTTCTGGAGGTGGGAGGGCTCAGCTGATGTCATTGAGTGCAGCAGGCTGAGCCTGAAAGAGGCCCTTTGTTGGCAGCTGCAGCATGAGTAGTCTCAGTGCTTCAGAAACACACTCACACAGGGGACAGCGAGGGGATGGCACCGCTCAGACTCACCCACCGCCGACTCAACTGACACATCTACAGATCCGGCGAGCTTTCCCGACCGAGTCTGCGCCTCCGGGTCGTCGTTCTGCCTTTCAAAAAGTGGAGCTAACCAACAGCCGTGAAGCTAAAGAGGAAAAAAAACATGGAGACGCTCAGAAGAAAAAGTTGGTAGACTTTGCCAGGACAGCGGGACGCGTTCAGTTTCAGAAAGCAGCGAGGATTTACAGCGGCTGGAAAAAAGCCGGTTAAAGCAAACCACTCTACGTTTTTGCATTTTGATGCTGTTTTCTCCTTTTTGTAAGTCTTTTTTTTTTTTGTATCCCCCCTTTTTTTTTTCCTCCTGTCGGACACATGTAGACGTTCGAGGGACGTCTGATTTGAACAAGCAACAAACTTTTCAGCGGGAAGGGAAAGAAAGCAAATGAAAATGTTGGAGATATGCCTGAAATTGGTGGGGTGTAAATCTAAGAAAGGCCTCTCGTCCTCATCCAGCTGTTACTTGGAAGGTAAGGATTAGTGACGGCTGTGTGCCGCTCTCGGGCCTTCCTTCATTTTACTGTGTACTTTGGGGGGGAAATCCAAAACAAATATCACAGGAGAGATGTCAGGAATGGAAAAATAAAAAAATAGATTTAGGATCACTGTGTAAAGTCTCAACAATGATTTCTGAGCTGTGGAAAGTGAAGAATGGGGAGGGGGGAGCGGAGAGGGAGCGCAGGGGAGGGCGAGGGAGGCCAGACACACTGGCTGGCTGCAGAGGAAAAAAGTGGAAAAAGAGACGGAGGAGAGAATACAAGGAAATCTGACTCCTGGCCATGTCCCACTTAACTCTTGTTTATGAGGAGAGGGGATCTAATCTCAGTCTGCACTCGCCTTTTTTCACTTTTCTACCACGTTCCCGTCCTTGAATCTTGTTCAGTGCGGAGAAGATAATGTGGATTGTGTTTCTCCACCGTCATGATGTATAGAAGAAATCCAGGGCACATCGACTCTGTGCATAATCAACATAGTAATTGATTAGTAATGGAAGACTCGGTGAAGTCTTGTGTATGCCCAACATTGCGCAACCAAATGATTTAATAGAGTTAATAGTCGTGGTTCGCTCCCATTGAAGTGGATGACAGTGATGAAGAGTCTCTTAATTCTTCGACCATATGTTTCGAGGAACAGCAAATCTCATGCTGACATGTTCCAACCCAAATTAAACTCCAGCAGGGAGGCCTGGTGTGTCTTCTGCTCCGGGCAGCGAGCTGTTTGACATCACCGGATTCATTGTTGTCTACGAGAATAATAGGAAAATGGAGTTTGAATATTTTATGAAAATATTGTTTCTTCTTGTTGATATTTTTTGTGTGTGTGTGTGTGTGTACCTGTTTCACTTCCTGCTTTCCTCCGCTGGGTGCCAACGTCCTCTCATTAACATATTATCTCCTAGCGTGGGTAGAAACACATCCGACATGCGATCTGAGTCTGTTCCCCCTGTTTTCTCTGCCACCTCCTGCTCTGGTGATGCAAGAGAAAAATGTAAACTCCATGTTTTCCCTCACAAAGTATGTGGTTTGGGACTCGGGTGCACTTTATGGAAGTGGACCATCGTGTTGGACCCGGTCTAGTGGGCCAGATAGTCCAGTTTTCCTTCAGTTTAAGGTGTAAATTGGCTCATTTCAGATGACAGGAATCATCAGAAGCATGTGGAACCAGACGTTTTACTTTCTTTAAGTAATCTAGTTTCTCTCCTCCGTCAGCGTTGCTCATAGCGGTGCAGTCATCGCTATGAATTCCTTACAAGTTCCACACGCATTTAATCATGTTGACTGTCATCTTAGCGATGCAGCCAAGACGTGCTGTAATTTCTCCCACTCGGTGACTCCGGAGGGCTGCAGGCTGATAAAAGGCCTCTCTGGTACTTTATGTTTTGTTCTCACTTCCCTGCTGAATTTCTCTTTTCTTACGACCTCTCTTCTCCCTGCTCTCTCCGAGTGTGTTTTCTCGGCCCGTGTGTGGACGTCCTGTCACCCTCTCAGAGAGCTGTGGTATTTGTGGCCCGTGAAGTGGACATGTGTGGCGTGAGCTGCTCCGACGGGCTGCCCACACACTTTATGACCCGACCCGACCCGACTCTCAGCGGATGAACACCGTGTGGGCGTAATATCATAACAACAGTTTGTTGAGACCGAGTCAGACTTTACATGACGTGACATTTTGTATTGGGACGATTTTAATCTAATCCAGTTTAAAATGGAGCTCGGTTGGTATGATTGAATGGTCGGACATGCAGTTGGGCTGTGGGCCCGTTGCTTTACTCGTTTTAGGGCCGTATGTCACAATCTCTGCTTAATTTTAGTTTACAGGAATGTGAAAGTCATATGTTCCCCATGTGTGACCTGAAAGTTTGTCCATTTCAGGAACACAACCACCCTTAAACGACGGGTTTCATCCAGAGAGATGTGACTATTCTGTTCAACGACTGCTTTTCCACACAAAATCGTCTTTCTGGTATTTTCAATCAACTCTCTGCTTTTGAGTTTCACCAAAACCAGCTGTGCCTCCATGATTGCAGTTGACATGGTGCTTCTCCGCAGGTCGAGGTGATTCCCAACAGAATAAATCAACTTTGGCTGTTTTTACAGCGTCTCTCACTGACCGACCCAAACATCAGGTGACCTCCCCTCCTATTGTTTAGAGGCACTTTCTCAGCTATTATCCACTCATGCAATAAAAGCAGTCGCCAAGGCATAATCAGCTGCATTATCCAGCGAGGGGACTTGCCCCCTTTTTTATTTTATTTTCCCCCCCAATCCATTTTTACTACACAATTAGAAGCTGGTATCATCTCAGAAAACCAACCTCAACAATGCAGTTGGTTTTCAAAGAGTTTTATTAACTTAAGAGGCAAAAATAAAGAGATAACATAACGGCCCACCGTCCCATTATTCATGTTTGTATGTCGGCATGTGGAAAATGCTGTCAGGCTTGGACTGCTTCTACCTGCATGGCAGCAGACTATGATACAGTGATGTACAACTGTCTGTCTAATATCAGATAGTTTATGATATTTGAACTTTGCTCTTATTCATTTGAATGGGCTGCTCACTTCCAGCAGATCAGAGCCCCTCAGTGTGGTATTAGTACGTAACAGATGGCTGATGGTCGTTATACTCAACATTCATCATCTGCTTTCTTTGTTTTTTTGCCTGGATGTTTGCTCGCAGTATAAATCCACCTTGAATGTGTTGTTAATGTTGGAAGAGGTTCCTACCATCTGGTACATCAGGATATATAATCATCACATGTTATATCAGGATGTGTTGAAAATGATGTATTCATTTACACCTCAAGTTTGGTCGAGGGCATAAATGTTGTGCATAATTACTAAATAAACAAATTTTCCAGTCGGTGTTTGTTGTCCAGCGTTACCGGATCCTCTGACTCTGCAGGTCACCAGATGGTTTCCTGCTTTAAACCAAACATGGAGGCTGGTTTCTGGAAACTGTTGATACACACAAGTACTGCTGTTGCAATAGCAAATGAGAAATGTGACAAGAGGAGGAAGTCCATGAAAGATTATTATATGAAACAAATGGTATTCATCGTAAATGCTGTTAACACAAAACAAAAGGAGTGTGTAGAGCACCGATGCAAGGAATGTAGGAGTGTGAGCTGTGGAGGTGTTGGAGGTGCAAACCAAAGGAGGATCCAGGTGAGCTGTTGTGAGGCCCAGGTGAACTAGATCAGCTGACAGCCTGTCAGACAGTGGAAGGGGCGTCGTAAACTCCTGAAGTCGTTCCAATATTAAATGTTTAAATATTCATTGCTGTGCTCGGCCAGTAATATTTTGTTGTTGTTGTTGTTGCATATTCGTGGCTAGGCGTCAATGTTTCCAGTCACACTACGATTGTGAAGAGTTTCTGTGTGTTTGTTCATCACTGAGGTTTTAGTTGGTCTGAACACATGCTGCTGTTGTTTGGAAGAGTCTTTCTGTGGCGTGAAAACCTGAAGCTGCTCTGGCCTGTTGTCTCAGATAGAGTGGTGTGTGTGTGTGTGTGTGTGTGTGTGGGGGGGGATGGAGGGGGGCTGAAATGTAAGACGCCTCCAAAACATGTGTGACAACAGCTGAGGAAACTTCACCATCAGGCCGACAACTGTCTCTTTACTTCACTCCATATTTCTTCTAATCTTTTTTTTTTTTTTCTTATTTTTTTTTTTTCTCACTTTATATACTTTTATATCCATCAGATTTTACTGCTCTGAAATTGCTATGATTCAAGCAGTGTCTATAATTGACATAACTACAGTATATGTGAAAGCACTTTAAACTCGAGCACAGCCATCGTACAGTCACGGTGAGGAAGCAGATTCTCGTGGTCTGACGTGAAGTAGCTGTCGAGGTGTTCAAGAAAATTAAAACTAAGTAGGGATAATCCAGGAAATGAAAAACTGTAGTGTCGTGAAGGACAGTGCAGGTCACATGATCAGGTTTATTACTCTAATCCCACGGTGGGGTCCCGGCTGACGACGGGCTTGTTGGAGCAAGTTAAAGGGGATGTAGAAGAATTTAAACGCACACTGAACACTACAGATCTCTCCGAAGCATCACGTTGGAGATGTTTTGGTTCCAGTTAAATACACGTGTCCTTACGGGGGTTTGCTCTCTTTTGGTTCCTCCAGAAGCTCTCCAACGACCGGACTTCGAGGGTCAGGGTCTGACAGAAGCCGCCCGCTGGAACTCCAAAGAGAACCTGTTGGCCGGCCCCAGCGAGAATGACCCCAACCTGTTCGTCGCACTCTACGACTTCGTGGCCAGCGGTGACAACACACTGAGCATTACCAAAGGTGAGAGGGGGAGGAGGGGATTAAGGCTTTTCTTTGGCTGGTTTGGCATTTAGTAGACAGTAGAAAGCAGACAGGAAATGAAGGGAGAAAGAAAAGAGGGATTACATGCTGCAAAAGTCTGCAGCTGGATTTGATCCAGGACTTTGCTAAGCGCCTTAAAGCCCTCGGTCACCAGGGCACCACCACGACTTCTCTTTTCTTGGACAAATAGCGCTGCCCATTCCCCACATTTTTAGATAGAGTAGCTATTATTCTGAATGAGTCCGGCTGAATAGAGCTCACCAGGGTGTCAACAAATTGAATGATTAGTGGGTTGGAAGTTACAGAGTGAAGGACACTTGGCTGACATCGTCTCTGAGTTCTCCACTGTTACAGGGAAGTGCTGATTTGCGTGTTGTCGCCTTCCCTCTCTCCCTTCGTTCCCATCTGACTCTCACTTCCTGACGATGGTCTCACACGTGGGCCGTTTTCCCCTGAACCAGCTGTAAAACAATACTGCACACGGATCACACGGACAAACACAGGAAGGAAGGAGGGAACATATGCACCGGAATAAACAAGAAAAAATGTCCTGTACAGCATTAACTTTCCACTGAATTCTATTGGTCAAAGAAAGAAAGAGGTTCACGTATCTTTGGATCACATCATTATTTTAGTCCGGCTATTAAACTTTGGCCACCTTTTATCATTTACCCGTGTTTTTTTTTTTAAATATTGAACCTTTATTCTCAAACTTCTTCTTCATATCCAGTCTAAACTTGAGGATAAGATATAAATTTCCGGAGTTTAGGTCCCCAAATGACTGTTGGAAAAGAAAAGCCCCTGATTTCCTGATCTGAGGAAACATGACATTAGATACAGTGAATTCCTGCATGTCTGACTGCTGCGTTCAGCTCTCGTTCAGCGTCCGTGTTTTGGTAACCTGTTCTCAATGTAAACATTATTGAAGCGCCACAACAGCCCCAGCTGTGGAAATATTCAAGATCACAGGAATGAGCTGTAATTATTAAAAATAATATCGAAGTGCGTATTGCATCCAGCCAGATTCTTCAGCCACAATTAGGATGGTTTTTTTTGTATTTCAACCTCTGGTGTGTTGAGCAGGAGAGAAGCTTCGCGTGCTGGGTTACAACCACAACGGCGAGTGGTGCGAGGCGCAGACCAAGAATGGCCAAGGTTGGGTGCCGTCCAACTACATCACCCCGGTCAACAGCCTGGAGAAGCACAGCTGGTACCACGGGCCCGTGTCACGCAACGCCGCCGAGTACCTGCTCAGCTCCGGCATCAACGGGAGCTTCCTGGTCCGGGAGAGCGAGAGCAGCCCCGGCCAGAGGTCCATTTCTCTACGCTATGAGGGGAGGGTCTACCATTACAGGATTAACACTGCATCTGATGGCAAGGTAGGCATCTGTGGAAACACACGTACACACCCACAAAGTCCTCTATCTTAATAATAAAGATGGAATTACTGGAAACTTATTTAAATTCATCCCAACACGGTCTCCCACACCCTGAACGCAATGATTAAAATACATAGAAGCTTTTTAATACCACATAGCTCATAATTTAACACCTTTTTCACCATCATACCGGTCAAATACTGAATCCAGAAGACCAGAAGGTTTATTATTGACGTTTGGCTATAAGAGCTAACAGCGCTGCAGGTCCAAACAGCAGAGACCCGATTCAACAACCTCCTGCTCGAACGATCCGCTGTCACACCGCTCGCACTTTTCATTTCTAGACGTGTAACGTCCGTCAAGAGCAAGAAAATCTTTCCACACCTGAAATTCAAGACTTCCAGAGTTCATTGCTGTAGTTTTACATGTTTCTGTGTGCTGCGAATGCAATGACTAAAGATGGAGATCAGGTACGGAGACCAGGAGTCGTTTTCAGTGGGTGCAGGTCTTTGAGAATGAAAACAGTCTATTATAAATGCAAAGTGACAATAATATCTACAAAATCAGATCAGTGTATTCTTTTTTAAATTTTATTGTCCCTAAAAATGCTTAAAAATGTTATGAAGTTGAGTTTTGTGGTGAAAGAGCAGCGTTATATTAAGAACATTTAAATCAGATGCAGTCGACCACCTTCTGATGGTCCTGACGGACACCTGTCGGTCCACATGTCACGGTCCGGTCGGCTTGTGGGATTCCCCCCCTAAAACTCGATACGAGGAAAGAAGCCGCTGCCATTTTGTCCGTGTCACCGTCCCGTCTGCGAGGCCGCGAGGTGAGCTCGCTGCAGGAACGCCAGCTATGGCAAGAATGCGTTTAACCACCGCTGAGCTTCTAACGGCCGGCGGACGGGAGGCCGGCCAGACTCTGACGCCCACCTCCAGACATTAGCACAGACAGATGCAGCCAAGTATGTGCACAACACACCAAAACAAACGGACACACACACACTTACTTGGTTCCCCATCGCATATTGTTTTCCATCCTCCCACTGAGCTCCAAGTCCAGAGTCTGGTATGACAGACTTGTCCAGTAATTTGAGATTACCTCAGCACTCCCTCGAGATGCAGTTTTTATTTCACACTGACTTTTTGATAATCGCTGCTCTGAAATGTAAAAAAAAAAAAAAATGTATTCGGAAAGTTTTTTTGTAAATGGTCACGGTTTGAGCCAGAAGAATCACCAACTGACCCTGAAATCATCTTTAGATTTCAACGGTCTTTTTGCTGCAGTCGAAGTTGTTCTTCTTTTTGTTTTTTATTATTCAGCCTGTTCAAATGTACAGAAATGAAAAAGGCAGATTGAAGAGCAAATGATTTGGATGGTTATGTAAGACTTGGACAGTGGAAACGACCTGACCAGGATCCTCCCGTCCACCAGCTTCCTGACGGGCCGAGATCCTTCTGCACCAAGGAAATATTTCAGTGTTGGTTTTGTAAGGACCGTTTTACCGTCACTTTTCCACGTATTACTGGTCTGATTCAGTTCCCGTCCACTTGGTGTTTCCAGACTTGTCAATGCAGTTAAACATGAGGAGTTATAATGAGTTTGAACAGAATTTAAAAAAAATTGGCTGCCAGGGTGCAGAATTAACTTCTTTTTTCTTCATTTTTTTCATAGCAGTTAGTTATTTAAAACAACTGAACAGATCTGGAATCAATTTGTTCCCCTCCAGCTGTACGTCTCGTCGGAGAGCCGTTTCAACACGCTGGCGGAGCTGGTGCACCACCACTCCACCGTGGCCGACGGCCTCATCACCACGCTGCACTACCCGGCGCCGAAGCGCAACAAGCCCACCATCTACGGCGTTTCTCCCAACTACGACAAGTGGGAGATGGAGCGCACTGACATCACCATGAAGCACAAGCTGGGAGGCGGCCAGTACGGGGAGGTGTACGAGGGCGTTTGGAAGAAGTACAACCTCACCGTGGCAGTCAAGACACTTAAGGTAGGAGGACGTAGAGAGAAAGAGTGCAACGGTTCATCCATCCAGCCCCCGTGGACATTTTTCAACACCTTCTGTGTCGCCATGAAAGCCTCAGTTTGGCTGAATAATGCTGCCATCTGGTGGTACGTCGTTGCAACTGCACCCAGCTTATGGCTTTCCTCTCTCTTTTTTTTGTTGGGCCAATAACTGTGCAGGAGGATACGATGGAGGTGGAGGAGTTTCTGAAGGAGGCTGCCGTTATGAAAGAGATCAAACACCCCAACCTGGTGCAGCTGTTGGGTATGTTCAGAAAAATATATTTCTTTTGACTGAATACCAGATTCTTGGCAGATGTACTGATATTTATAGTCCAGTTAAAGTTTTTTTTTCCAATGCTTTCAGCACAGAAGCTGATGAAAGTAACACACAAACCCAAAATATTGAGTGAACGTCTTACTCGGCAGGTGTGTGCACACGGGAGCCGCCGTTCTACATCATCACAGAGTTCATGACCCACGGGAACCTCCTGGACTACCTGAGGGAGTGCAACAGGGAGGAGGTCAACGCTGTGGTGCTGCTGCACATGGCCACACAGATCTCCTCGGCCATGGAGTACCTGGAGAAAAAGAACTTCATACACAGGTGGGCGGAAAAGTCAAACCGCCTGGATGTAATTGAAGATAAGCTGCTTTTAGTCTTTGGTTTGTCGACTTTTTTACTAATCTTCAGCTGTTTGGTCTGAGTCGGGGAAAAAACAACCTCCTTTAACTTTAAATCTCATTATCTGCTTCCTCCCCATTCCTGAGCTGCTCTGCTCTGAGTCCGTGTTGTAACACAGCTCGTTTGTTCTGGCACGTTTAACAAGGCCTCTTAGAACCCAGCAGGTGATTTGTCTTTCATATTTGCCAAACTGCATTTCAATTTTTAAGCCTGACAAGACTCAGCTTGTGACTGCACCACACAAAACATCTGTAGAAAGCAGCACCGCAGCGGATTGAGAGGTTTTCCCTTCCCTGCTGAAGGCAGTGTGACCAGATCAGATTACACCATTTTTTGACTCTTTTAATCTCCGTTTCTGGAAGTCAGGATTCCACATGTTGCAGCTCATCTCTGTTGGTCTCCTGCAGGGACCTGGCGGCCCGTAACTGTCTGGTCGGGGAGAACCACCTGGTGAAGGTTGCAGACTTCGGCCTGAGCAGGCTGATGACTGGAGACACCTACACGGCCCACGCCGGGGCCAAGTTCCCCATCAAGTGGACCGCTCCGGAGAGTCTGGCCTACAACAAGTTCTCTATTAAATCGGATGTCTGGGGTGAGTTTGATCTCATTTATTCACCACTAAGAGGAAACGGTTTCATTTGAACACACGTTGTAGCCGTTGTTTCTTGTTGTATAACACACAACTAACGGTTGTGTTCCCACATCTGCAGCGTTTGGTGTGCTGCTGTGGGAGATCGCCACCTACGGCATGTCGCCTTACCCCGGCATCGACCTGTCGCAGGTCTACGAGCTGCTGGAAAAAGACTACCGCATGGACCGACCGGAGGGATGCCCCGAGAAGGTCTACGAGCTCATGACGGCCTGTGAGTCCCAGAGTGCATCTCTCCACAGTACCATTAAAGGTGCTCTCTTTCTTTTTTTCTTATTGTCGTTCCTTCCTCCTGTCAGGCTGGAGGTGGAACCCCTCAGAGCGGCCATCTTTTGCTGAAACGCATCAAGCCTTCGAGACCATGTTCCAGGAATCCAGCATCTCTGACGGTCAGCGCTGCTTCCTCCTCTTCCTGTTTGCTGTTGGACGATATCTTCTGACACGCAGATCTTCTCCTGTACACAAACACAGGATTGTTGTTAAAGTGTGTGAACTTTAATGTTTGGTTCCCTCTTCAATCTTTACTGTTTGTATTTTTAGAGGTGGAGAAGGAGTTGGGCAAGAAGGGGAAGAAGGCGACGTTGGGCTCCATCCAACAGGCTCCAGAGCTGCCGACCAAGACCAGAACTCTCCGCAAAAACATGGACAACCGTGATGGAGACAGTCCAGGTGAGATGAAACCAGCCTTTTATCACATTTATCCTACTTGTATATGGAACATGGGTACGGGGGGAAGGAGGGGAGGGGGGGGATCTTTGATCCTGAAGTTCACCAGTAAACTGTGAAGACTGTAAAAGGTTTTTGATCTGGATGCTGTCTTGCTACTATTTCCTTTTGAAGTAAGACCGTCTGAGCCTTTAACACCCTGGAAGATCAAGTGCTGCCTGCCTTGTTTGGCTGTAACCACAGAGGTTGTGACTGCGGCTCAGGAAGCACCTGCAGCTCCGGCTCCTTTTAAACATTCATTTAACTCTCTGGAACAAACCTTTCCATTGTGCTGCGATTAAACTTGGATCATCCTTCTTTAAGTGTTTTATGGGCTTCATCGCCGACGGTTCCCTGATTCTTGCCCGCTCTTCCTCAGACCCAGTGGATCCTGAGGCCGCCGTGTCGTCACCTATGCTCCCCAGGAAAGAGCGCCCCCCCCTGGACGGCAACCTGAACGAGGACGACCGCCTGCTGCCCAAAGACAAGGACAAGACGCGCAGTGGCTTCCTCAGCCTCATCAAGAAGAAGAAGAAGAACGCACCAGCTCCACCCAAACGGAGCTCCTCCTTCAGAGAGATGGACATCCACCCCGAGCGGAGGGGGGTGACCCCCGACCCTCGGGACAGCGGCAGCTTCAACAACGTCGCGTCTTTGGCCAATAATGACACGGCGCACGGCCTCGACTCCTCCAGGTTCTTGGGCACTAACAATAACGGGGCAGGAGGTATCACCAACGGGGCTCCGAACTACCCGGGGCCTTTATTCCCCCGGAAGAAGGGAGCTCCTGTGGTGCCCGGTCCAGGAGGCAAGGCGGCCACGACCCCCCCGAGCGAGGAGGACTCCATCTCCAACTCCAAGCGGTTCCTCTGGTCATCCAGCGTGCCCGGCGGGTCCGACGGCACCGAATGGAAATCTGTCACTCTGCCGCGGGATTTGGGCCAGCGGCACTTTGACTCGGGCACCTTCGGGGGCAAACCAGCTCTGCCTCGGAAGAGGACCAGCGAGCAGAAAGGGGAGAATGCCCCTCGAATGGGCACCCTGACCCCCCCACCACGTCTGCACACATCGTCAGAGGTTTCCTCTTCCTTCTTGGGCAAAGACACTGATCCCAGTCCCGGTTCCAGTCCCCAGGCGCTGACCCCGAAGGTGGTCAAGAGACCCGGCGTGCCCGGGCTGGAGAACTCCAAGACCAGCGCCCTCCACGCTGAGCTCCTGAAGCCCAACGTGTTCCCGGCTCTGGGGGCCGCCGGAGACGAGTGCAGGGCCCGCAGACACAAGCACACTGTAGAGTCCTCGTCTGTCAGGGAGAGAGGGAAGATACAGAAACCCAAGCCAGCGCCACCTCCTCCCCCCACCAACGCCAAAACGGGAAAGATCGCCCGCAGCCCCACTCAAGAACTGCCCTCCCCCTCGGACATCAAAGCCAAGTGCCTTTCTCCCATCTCAGACCCCCACCACACAGCCGCTGGCAGCGACCAAGCCCGCTCTCCCCACAGCGAGGGCCCCAAGAAGCTGCCCTTGGGCTCCACCTGCAAACCTCAACCGTTAAAGACCTCCACCTCCTCCACGTCAGTGACCACCTCCTCCTCCAGCCAGAGCCTCGGAGGACTTCCCTCCACCCTGTCCTCCCCGGGCGATCTCAACTCGCCTACCGCGTTCACCCCTCTGGTGAGAACCCGATGCTCCCTCCGCAAGATCGCCCCCCGCCAGGCCTCCGAGCGAACCCCGAACTCCACCGTGACGCGCGAGATGGTGCTGGAGGGCGCCGAGCTGCTCCGCGCCGCCATCTGCCGCAACTCGGAGCAAACGGGCAGCCACAGCGCCGTGCTGGAGGCCGGCAAGAACCTGTCCAAGTACTGCATGAGCTACGTCGACTCCATCCAGCAGATGAGGAACAAGTTCGCCTTCCGCGAAGCCATCAACAAGCTGGAAAGCAGCTTGCGCGAGCTGCAGATCTGCCCGACGGCCACCGGGGGCTCCAGCGCGCAGCAGGACTTCAGCAAGCTGCTGTCCTCCGTCAAGGAGATCAGCGACATCGTTCAGAGGTAGCGCCGTAGAAACCTTAAAGTACCCGGCCTGTATGTTACACCTCCCTTTCTTCTGAGCGTGTGCGTGAACTTTGACCCGTGCTGAGCTCCTGCTGCAGAGCTGAGGGTGAAGCAGCGGCGTTGGTTCCCACTCCGGTTCGCTCGCAGACACTTCAGCCTGCGGATGAATCAAAGATCTTCATGCAGACAGTCTGCAACCATGAAAAGCCTTAACGATGAGTGAACACTGTCATTTGGCCTCAACGTGAGGCTCGGGGCCAATTCTTCATCAACATGACTTTTCGCCAATCATTTTTGAAATGATCATGTCTTACGTATTTGTGCTTGTTTTTTTTCCCCCTTTTATCACTGACACTCGTATGTTTCCTTCACTGTTAGTGGGTTTGATTTTTCACTGATGCTGACGACAATGAGCAAAAAACAAAATACTAAACCTCATCTAGTTCTCGGTCGCCTTCCAACACACATTGTAAGAATTGGGGAGTTTCTGGAATCACGCGGTGTTTCATAAAACGGACGTCCCGACATCCTCCACTTCTTCGGATCGTGTCGTCAGTGACCGGTTGCGTGCCGAGTGATGAAATCGTGTCGGTGTTTGTTTTTGTACGGATGCTTTCTGCAGTATTTGCAACCACGTGCCATAAAGAGAGTAAGAATGGGAGCGAGCAGAATAAATAGTGCCTTAAACACTATCGGCTCTTTGGACACTTTACAAGTGCAGATGAGCGGTTTTGGCTGAATTGTGATAAGTGGTTAAGAGTAGCTGTGTTCTGTTTATTGGATTTAAATGTTTGCCATACCAAAAACCAAAAACTTGTCTCCAGTCTGTGCTGGAGAGGGACCAGGGTGCACGATCTGCAACTCCGTGGATCGAACTGTTGTTTAATGTCCTGAGACTGGACCGTTTTTTTTGTGTGTTTTTTTCATATATACAAGTTTGATTCAACTTTCTTTACATACCAGTCACAAAAGCCATCAGTAGCAGCTCGGCCTTGTGCTATCTGATCTGTTCAGAGGGGTGACGGATTGAACCGGTGTTTCTGTGTCTGAGAAGCACGTGGTCTAAATGTTGTTTGAGGACTTTCCACCCCAGCTAGAAAAACAAAACAAAAGGTATCCTGGGGGAAACACTGGACTGAAATGTTTATGGAGCTTTCACTTGCTGCCTCACTGACCTGAGTGAGAAGGTGACCCATTACAGACTGAAAGAACCCCAGAAGTTCCACTGGAACTCCAGACGTTCCTTCTTCATCTGCATCTCTTGGACATTTTCAGTGTTTGTAGTCGTCTCGTCCCGTCTGACTGCGATGCCTAAAGGACAGAAGTCAACCGCTAGCTGCCTTGACTTCAACATGGTACTGTCAGTGTTGGCTTTTCTTTTTGTTTTTATATTCCTCTCCTGTACAACCATACCACTACTCTTCTTTTTGTGTCCAAGTCTCCTCACCAGTTTTGTAGACAAACTTTGCTTTCATTTGTACATGTTCTTTATTTCTCCCTCGGTGCAATTTTTTGTTGCAATAAAATACAGAGCAGTTGTGCTACTTGAAATAATTAGTGAGTCTGGGACTTCTTAAACATGTATTTTGGTGTTCACAGTTGAAGAAATGGACCTTTTCTCCATTTCAATCCCCGTCAGCAGATTTTAAAAAAAGCAGACACAGCAACAGGTTATGTATAATTTATTTTTTTCTGTCTAGAGTATTTTGTCATTAAAATCAAAATGTCAACATTTTAAAATCATATACACGCAAGAACGCATTTAAATGTTAGCACAGCTCCTTAAAAATTTATACATATGTACGTCGTTTTTTTTTTTTTGTACTTGTGGACAGACAAAAGCAGGAAGTGGTCACTCGGACTGCAAAGAGGCGGGACACAGGAAAAAGGAAGAACCTGCCCACCCACTTCCCACAATAACAAACCAATCCCCACTCCCCAAAAAGTTAAGACAGCGATACAGGCCTCTCCCACAGAGGCGTGATGACGAGAGGGGGAGAGGGGGGGGGGGGGAGAGAAATCAAGAGTATCAACATAAAAAGTCTCCACTGTGTACAGAAATGAGGAATCCAGGTTTGCAGACATAAATACTAGTTTGCACATCATCTCAAATCCACTTCCTCTCCCCTCCACCGGTTCAGTAGTGTGCAGACACAGGGGGGGAGGGGGGGGGGGTTAGGGGGGGTCTAGGTGTCTGTCCTTTTACATTTATTAATAGAAACTATGTTACAGAATTTCCCAAGCATGAATTACAGGCAACCCACGAGCACACCGACTGTACAGATCCTGGCAGAGCCACCAAATAAATTTCTAAATCCAAAGTACAGTAGCGAGGTCATCACCAGTAGTTAAGAAGCAATATGTACAGCTGTCCAATCAGGGAGTCACTATGGTACAGAAGAATCGTACTTGAAGAAAAAAAACAAAACATTAGACTACTTCCTCCCGTTTCGGGGGGCCATGCTGCTCAGTGTCACATTACGGGAGGAACAACTGCCTGAAACAAGGAATCAGTTCTTCAGTGCAGCTTCATGTGGGATTCAGGAGTGAAAGACAAGTTTGGTTTTTTACAGCCAAACAGTCCAGATGTGGGTTTTATGCTGCTGCTGCTGCATGTGATGCTGCTGCTGCTGCATGTGATGCTGCTGCTGCTGCATGTGATGCTGCTGCTGCTGCATGTGATGCTGCTGCTGCTGCATGTGATGCTGCAGCTGCACGACCGTCGGACGTATTTCGACCACGTGAACCACAGCTTGTTTTATTTGCCAGTAAAATGCAAGAATTATTCTAAAAAGAATTGATTTATTTGAATCAGGGTGAATCCAACAGCAATGTGAAGAGCAAGTGCAGCAAAACAATGATTAAAGAGTAAATCACGTGAATTATAATAAGGCAACAAACAATGACAAAGAAAAATGCTGGTAGAGACAGAATCTGTTGATATGAGGTGGGGGAGGTGGGGGGAGGAGGGTGGGGAGAGCTGGTGCAAAGAAACTCATTTAAATGAATCTTTTCAACGAAAACGGAAAAGACGTGTTTGTTGTTGTTAAAGTGTCATTTTTAACTTAAGATTCGACTTCTTAACAGACGAGCTGGAAAACACCCAAATCCTCCTCCTGACGTCTCAGCAGACAAACCGGAGTCCCGGTTGGCTAAACGCGTTTTGTCCTCTCTCTCTCCACCGAGCGGGTCGGACCATCTCGGCTGCAGAGCTTCTCCCCGTGTGGCCGCGTGATAC